>NC_041234.1:1418122-1420170 GCF_002837175.3 Physeter macrocephalus | reverse complement strand
AAAAGATATTCCATGCGAATGAAATCAAAAGAAAGCTGGAGTAGCAATACTCATATCAGTCAGAATAGACTTTAAAATAAAGACTATTACAAGAGACAAAGAAGGACACTGCATAATGATCAAGAGATCAATCCAAGAAGAAGATATAACAATTGTAAATATTCATGCACCCAACATAGGAGCACCTCAATACACAAGGCAAATGCTAACAGCCATAAAAGGGGAAATCGACAGTAACACAATCATAGTAGGGGACTTTAACACCCCACTTTCACCAATGGACAGATCATGCAAAATGAAAATAAATAAGGAGACACAAGCTTTAAATGACACAATAGACCAGATAGATTTAATTGATATTTATAGGACATTCCATCCAAAAACAACAGAAGACACTTTCTTTTCAAGTGCTCATGGAACATTCTCCAGGACAGATCATACCTTGGGTCACAAATCAAGCCTTGGTAAATTTAAGAAAATTGAAATCCTATCAAGTATCTTTTGGACCACAATGCTATGAGACTATATATCAATTACAGGAAAAAAAATCTGTAAAAAACACAAACACATCGAGGCTAAACAATACACTACTAAATAACCAACAGATCACTGAAGAAATCAAAGAGGAAATCAAAAAAACCTAGAAACAAATGACAATGATAACATGACGACCCGAAACCTATGGGATGCAACGAAAGCAGTTCTAAGAGTGAAGTTTAGAGCAGTACAATCCTACCTCAAGAAACAAGAAACATCTCAAATAAACAACCTAACCTTACACCTAAAGCAATGAGAGAAAGAAGAACAAAAAACCCCAAAGTTAGCAGGAGAAAAGAAATCATAAAGATCAGATCAGAAATAAATGCAAAAAAAAATGAAGAAAACAAAACCAAAGATCAATGAAACTAAAAGCTGCTTCTTTGAGAAGATAAACAAAATTCATAAACCATTAGCCAGACTCATCATGACAAAAAAAGGGAGAAGACTCAAATCAAAAGAGTTAGAAATGAAAAAGGAGAAGTAACAACTGACACTGTAAAAATACAAAGGATCATGAGAGATTACTACAAGTAACAATATGCCAATAAAAAGGACAATGAGGAAGAAATGGACAAATTCTTAGAAAAGCACAATCTTCCGAGACTGAACCAGGAAGAAAGAGAAAATATAAACAGACTAATCACAATCACTGAAGTTGAAACTGTGATTAAAAATCTTCCAGCAAACAAAAGCCCAGGCTCAGATGGCTTCACAGGCGAATTCTATCAGACATTTAGAGAAGAGCTCACACCTGTCCTTCTCAAACTCTTCCAAAATAAAGCAGAGGGAGGAAAAATCCCAAACTCATTCTACGAGGCCACCATCATCCTGATACCAAAACCAGACAAAGACGTCACAAAGAATGAAAACTACAGGCCAATACCACTGGTGAACATAGATGCAAAAATCCTCAACAAAATACTAGCAAACAGAATCCAACAACACATTAAAAGGATCACACACCATGATCACGTGGGGTTTATCCCAGGAATGCAGGGATTTTTAAATATATGCAAATCAATCAATGATACACCATATTAACAAACTGAAGGATAAAAACCATACGATCATCTCAGTAGACGCAGAAAAAACTTTTGACAAAATTCAACACCCATTTACGATAAAAACGCTCCAGAAAGCAGGAACAGAGGGAACTTACCTCAACATAATAAAGGCCATATATGACAAACCCACAGCCACCACCATTCACAAAGGTGAGAAACTGAAACCATTTCCACTAAGATCAGGAACAAGACAAGGTTGCCCACCCTCACCACTCTTATTCAACATAGTTTTGGAAGTATTAGCCACAGCAATCAGAGAAGAAAAGGAAATAAAAGGAATCCAAATCGGAAAAGAAGAAGTAAAGCTGTCACTGTTTGCAGATGAAATGATACTATACATAGAGAATCCTAAAGATGCTACCAGAAAACTACTAGAGCTAATCAATGAATTTGGTAAAGTAGCAGGATACAAAATTAATGCACAGAAATCTCTGGCATTCTTAT
>NC_041234.1:1409359-1417627 GCF_002837175.3 Physeter macrocephalus | reverse complement strand
ACAAAGCTACAGTAATCAAGACAGAATGGTACTGGCAAAAAACCAGAAATATAGATCAATGGAACAGGATAGGAAGCCCAGAGATAAACCCATGAACATATGGTCACCTTATCTTTGATGAAGGAGGCAGGAATGTACAGTGGAGAAAATACAGCTTCTTCAATAAGTGGTGCTGGGAAAACTGGACAGCTACATGTAAAAGTATGAGATTAGAACACTCCCTAACACCATACACAAAAATAAGCTCAAAATGGATTAAAGACCTAAATGTAAGGCCAAATGTAACGCCCTAAATAGACATTTCTCCAAAGAAGATATACAGATTGCCAACAAACACATGAAAGGATGCTCAACATCACTAATTATTAGAGAAATGTAAATCAACTACAATGAGGTATCACCTCACACCAGTCAGAATGGCCATCATCAAAAAATCTACAAACAATAAATGCTGGAGACGGTGTGGAGAAAGGGGAACCCTCTTGCACTGTTGGAGGTAATGTAAACTGATACAGCCACTATGGAAAACAGTATGGAGATTCCTTAAAAAATAAAAATAAGGGACTTCCCTGGTGGCACAGTGGTTAAGAATCTGCCTGCCAATGCCGGGGACACAGGTTTGATCCCTGGTCCGGGAAGATCCCACATGCCGCGGAGCAACTAAGCCCATGCGCCACAACTAGTGAGCCTGTGCTCTAGAACCCATGAGCCACAACTACTGAGCCCGCGCGCCACAAGTATTGAAGGCCACGCACCTAGAGCCCGTGCTCCGCAACAAGAGAAGCTATTGCATTGAGAAGCCCACACACCACAACTAAGACCAGCCTCCGCTCACTGCAACTAGAGAAAGCCCACGCACAGCAACGAAGACCCAATGCAGCCAAAAATAAATAAATTAAAAAACAAAACAAACAAACAAAAAAAACTAAAAATAGAACTACCATATGATCCAGCAATCCCACTACGGGGCATATACCCTGGTAAGCTGGGACAAAGTGAGAGAGTAGCATGGACATATATACAGTACCAAATGTAAAACTGACAGCTAGTGGCAAGCAGCTGCATCACACAGTGAGATCAGCTCAGTGCTTTGTGACCACCTAGAGGGGTGGGATAGGGAGGGTGGGAGGGAGATGCAAGAGGGAGGGGATATGCGGATATATGTATACATGTAGTTGATTGTTATACAGCAGAAACTAACACAGCATTGTAAAGCAATTATTCTCCAATAAAGATGTTAAGAAAATAATTATTCCGATAACAAAAAAATAAAATAAATCATAGCAATGTGCCAAGCACATAAAGGTTTTTGCATATCACTTTTGATTTGACCCAGCTAGATCAGACAAGCTAGAAGGTGGAGTTTGGGGCTTTCCACAAAGGTAACTCAGAGTAATTTCATAGAGATTTTCCTCCTGAGCCAGTGCATGGATGTGATACAACCATGTGGGCCCATCAGTGATTTCTCTCAGTCTGTCTTTCATTAACATTTATGAAACACATCAGTGAGTCAAAACTCCAGAGTTGGTGAGACCTTGAACAGCCTTCGGTAACAAAGCATGTAGCAACAGAGAATGACAAAAGCCTCAGGAATTATCCACCTCCGGGCCCCCACTCTACGGGTCCTCATGGATTGGGCCTTTAAATTACGGGTTACTTTAAAAATAAAATGAAAAGAACAACAAAACACAAAATCTATGCTTGCTTTTAAAGGAGAGGTCTTGCACCAGAATGAAGCATATGTTAAAACAACCCTTCATTAACAAAAGAGGACTAAGAAGCAATAAGCCATTTAATTACATGACTTCTGATTCCAGCCAAGATGGAGTAACAGAGGCCACATTCACCCTCCCCTTTTTAACAGCCAGAAACAAACATATAGATGTTTTTTATATAAAACAAACAGTTCTTAAGACACCAGAAAATCAGGCAACAAAAGACAGTGATCCCTGAGAGGCAGGAAACAAACCAGGCGAGCTCCGTGACTCACTGTCCCTGCTGACAGCCCTGCGAGTTACTAGAAACAGAACCTGCCTCCAGATTCACATCTGATTAATTTCATTTTTACTATTACTTAATTTTTCAAAACAAATGTGCTATTTTT
Organism: Physeter macrocephalus; assembly: GCF_002837175.3. Taxonomy (NCBI): domain Eukaryota; kingdom Metazoa; phylum Chordata; class Mammalia; order Artiodactyla; family Physeteridae; genus Physeter; species Physeter macrocephalus. Next base: position 1,415,523 of record NC_041234.1, on the reverse strand, counting down.
GTAAACGATGATGTAAGGGTATGTTGTGAATATACTTTTGGATAAAATTACATCATAAATATTAACAGCAGTTTTCTTTCCTCTTTTCAGTACCTTTATCTATTTCTTCCTTACCTGGCTACAACACCTACTATAGAGTCAAATAATGGTGACATGAGCATTCTTGTCTTCTCTTGACCTCAAAGCTAAGGCTTTCACTATTTCACCATTAAGTATGGCATGTGCTGTAGGTTTGTTGTAGATACCCCTTAATGGATTACAAAAATTCCCATTTATTTTGAGACTTTTTTTCAGGATAATTCATTGTCGAATTTTAACCAAAGCCACATCTCCATCTGTTGAGGTGATGGTATGATTTTTTTCCTTATGATTTATTAATATGGTAAATTACACTATGAATTTCTTAATATTAAAACACTCTTGCAGACCTAGGATAATCCCAACTTGGTCAGGTTTTTCTATCTGCTAGATTTAGTTGGCTAATACTTTGTTTAGGATTTTTGCAACTATATTCATGAGTTCGACTGACAAGTCAGTTTCCTTTCTCATATGGTTCTCTGATATGCTTGATTCGGCTGCAGAGTGTTCCCCCTGTCTATGCTCTGGAATAGGTTGTATGAGATCGAAAACTGTTGTTGCTGTTGTTGTTGAATGTGAGGTAAAACATGACAGCAGAACCATGCGGGCCTCAGTTTTCTTTGAAACGAGATTTTTAATGATTTCACTTCTTTAACTGTTAGAGGATTATTCAGACTTTCTAATTCTTAAGTCAGTTTTGATCAATGGTATTTTTCTAGACATTTATTCACTTTGTCTAATAAATTTTCATATTTACTGCCATAAAGGTGTTCAAACCCCCCTTATCATCTTAATCTCTGCAGATGTAATTTTCTTTTTCCATTCCTAATACCGTTTGTGTCATCACTCTAGTTTTCCTTCATCAATCTCACCTGACATTTGTCAAGTTTTAGTACTCTTTTCAAAAAGCCAACTTTTAACTTTTTTGAGCCTCTAAATTATATGCTTGTCTTCTGTTCAATTCGTGTCTTCTCATCTCCTTCCATTTACTTTCTTTGGGCTTATCCTATTGTTCTTTTTCTAGCTTAAATTGGTTGCTTGGCTCATTAACTTCCAGCTTTTCTTCTTTTCTAACGTAAACATTTAGGGTTATAAACTTTCTTCCAAGTATCTCTTTACTATACTCCCATAGGTCTTGATATGTGATACCATTCAGTTTTTAAATTATCCTGATTTCCATTACAATTTCTTTTATGATAACACCTTGTGTCTGAAGTTCATCCTTTAGAATTTCCTTTATTGAGAGCCTATTAGGAGCAAGCTTAGTCATTTTCACTAAAAACTCTTTATTTTGCCCTCATCCTTGAAAGGTGATTTCACTGAGTACAGAATTCTAGACTGATAGCTATTTTCTTCCAGCACGCTGAAAATAACACTTCACTGTCTTCTGGCTTCCATTATTGCTGTTGAGAAGTCAGATGTCAATAGAATCATTGTTTTTTGGTAGGTGGTCTGTCTTCTCTCTGGTTGCTTTTAAGATCTACTCTTTGTTTTTGGTACCCTGCAGTACCAATCTTACCTTGCATCTGCATGTGTATTTCTTCCCCTTCTTTTTCTTTCATAAGCTGCTAAGCGTTGGTGGAATTTCTGCACCATGTGGCACCCCATTAACTTTGGGAAACTGTAAGTGATTCTTCAAATAGTCTTTCCACCATTTTCCCTCACCTCTCCTTCTGAAGCTCTTTGTCTAACTGTGAGGTATCCTGGATAATTTTCTATTATCTGCTGTCCAATTAACCAGTTCCCTCTTCAACTACACTTAATGTCCTGTTAAGCCAGTCTTTCATTTTATTTCAACTACTAAATTTTTCATTTCTAGGAGTTCTATTTGGTCTTTTTTCAAAATGGCTTTTTCATTTTTATAACTGATAGGCTACTTACTCATTTTCTTCATCTCCTTTTCTTTCAATATACTAAACATATTACCTAACAGTCTGTGTCTGATAATTCCAAAATCTGAGGGGTTTGTATTTCCTACTGTTTTGTTGCTTCTGTGGGCTCTCTCTCATTCTGTTCCACTTCCTAGAGTGCTTGGCAACCTTTAACTCTGAATGCAAGCTTTAATTCTAAATGTTACCTACAGGAATACTTCGGGGCCTAAGAGGGAAGTGGGTTCCTCTTCTATTACTTCTGCCAGAAACCTAAAGGCACTATCAACCCGGGATGACTTTAAACTAAAATCTTGGTTTGATAATGTGTAGGATTCCTAGTTTCTGCTGTCCTGATATTTTGTTAAACGTCCTATAAATACGACTTTCGAGTAAAGATAGTAGCTTGAATGTTTGCAACTCATCTCACTCTTACCTCATCAACAGAACAGTGATGAGAACTGTTAAACTTTTCTTGTTTAAATTGTTTAAATTTGGAATTGGGAAAAAGGATGAGTGACTGATAGCTGAATGAGCAGTAGAGAAGGCAGAGAGTAACCAATTTGGACCAGAGAAGCCCCCAGTTCTCAAGAACTGGTGACACCCAACTCTTCAAGAAGTAGGGGTAAAATGAGGAAAGTAATGACAAGTAAAGAAAGTTAACTGATAGGGGATCCTATTTCCCATCCTTCAGGAGAAGGGCGTACCTCGGCAAGACCCTTGAAGATCTGGTTCCAGCTATACCTCATGCTGTTTTGGGCTTCAGGACCCCTGCTCCTGTGGTCCCTTCTGCCTCTAATTCACCTGGGTAACTCAGAATATAGTAAATGACCAACAAATATTTGTTTGAACTAACATAGGAAAGAACTATACTATTATGCTCCATTCCTACATTTTTAAAAAGCTGATAGAAGGAGTTTAGGAGCAGTTAGATCCTGAGATTTTTCTCACACATTCTGCACAGTTTCAGCCTTTCTCCCACTCCAGAAAAATGCTAGAAATATTTTCTTCTCCAGGGAGGACACAAGGCCCAGATGAAGGCAAGGCACAGGGGCCACACTGAAAACAGTAAATGTAGGACTCTGGACGCTGAGACACTTCCAGCCCTCTCCCTATCTGCTCCCAGACTATTGTACCCAGAGACTAGAAGACTGTGCTCCAGGGAATTGGACCAGCCAAGATGGAAGATCTAGATATCAACATCAAGAGATCTCCAAGAAGATGGTCCAGCCAGATCATTCTACCGTGAAGCCCACACATGGCAAGTCCCATCCATTTACTCAGGAATTCCAATCAGCTTTCTAGCCCCCATTGTTAAATATAAGCAGGTGATGAACTACCACCAGATATCTGCAGAAAATTTTCTAACCTAAGACAGAGCAATAAAAATAGAAAACAACTGGCCTCAAAGAAACAGATTAGATCTATACAAGGAGAAAAAATTTAATGTTATTAATATCATCAGAATGATTATTCGGTTTAATCCAGATATATTTAGACATTTACTATGTCCCAGGCACTGTTTAAGGTGCTGGGAAAATATCAGTGGGAAAAAAATAAACAGGAAAAAAAGCCTTATCCTCATGAAGCTTATATTTCATTGATAAGACAGATAATGGGGCAGGAGTGAGGGATGAAATTTTTAATACAGTCAACAGGGAAAGCCTCAATAAGAGATTAAAAATGTTATTTGCAAAGATGAAATAATGGGATGTTACTGAAAATAGAATATTCAAAAAATGTAAAAGAGTGCTTGGAAATTAAAAACATGACAGCAGAAAAGGAAAAGCTTAATAGAAAGGTTCAAAGTCTAAGGAAATCTCAAAGAAAGTAGGGTAATATCCAAACAAAAGTTCCACAAAAAGAAATAGAGAAAACAGTAATAAATCAATTAACTAGTTCAAGAAAATTTCCCAGAAATGAAGAATATGAGTTTCTAAATTAAAAGAGCTCACAGAGGGATCGTCCCAGGTGGCGCAGTGCTTAAGAATCTGCCTGCCAATGCAGGGGACATGGGTTCGAGCCCTGGTCCGGGAAGATCCCACATGCTGTGGAGCACCTAAGCCCGTGCACCACAACTACTGAGCCTGCGCTCTAGAGCCCGTGAGCCACAACAACTGAAGCCCACATGCCTAGAGCCCTTGCTAGAGAAGCCACTGCAATGAGAAGCCCGCGCACCGCAACAAAGAGTAGCCCCCACTCACCACAACTAGAGAAAGCCCGTGTGCAGCAACGAAGACCAAACGCAGCCAAAAATAAATTAATTAATTTTTTTTTTTAAAAAGAGTCACTGTTTTTGAAAAAATAAAAAAATAAAATAAAATAAAATAGCCCACTGAGTACCCAGGACGGTAGAAGAAAACAGACCCATGGCACAGTACATCAACATGAAATTTCAAAAAACTGGAATTAGAAGATTCTACTATTTTCCACCAGGACGTGGGAGAGGAGGGAAGCCTACATACAAAGGATCAGATGTCCAAACGTTTTTCAATTTCTTATTATACCACTGGAAGCTAGAATTCATTGGAGCAATACCATCAAAACTCTGAAGAAATCTGATTTCCAACCTATGATTATATACCCGAACTAGCAGCCTGCATGATGGTTCAATTAAAGATATTTTTAGACATTCAAGGTCTCAAATTGAGCACCATGTACCCTTTCCAAGAAAGCTACTCAAGGATGTGCTCTACCAAGACAACAGTAAACCAAGAAAGAGTAAGACATGAGGTACAGGATAAAGGAGATCCAACATGGGAGAAATAGGAAGGGGATCCTTGGATGACAGTATAAGGAGAAGCCATGATGAAAACTACATACCAGGCATAGAACACAATCATTTTAGATTTCCTCAAAAAGATGAAACTAATACCTGATGTTTCAGAATTTCATAAGAGTAACCTTAAAAAACTGAGGGAGTCTACAGTTGATTCAGGGGAAAGTACACTAAAAAGAAACAAGATGATTATTCACTCCAAAGCACACAAAAATCTGTGCAGTAGGAAAAGTGAAAATTTTACTAGATGACTACATAGCCATAGTAATAATATAAACACTTTATATTAATCTAACCAAAATGATAATAATACTATACTGGTGGGGTGGAAGAGGGGAAAGGTGACAGGGGAGGGAAGACAGTAAATGATGACTAAAATTGTAAAGTCAACAAGAGGTTATACAACTATCTTATTTTGAAATATGAAGGAAATACCAAAATAAGCAACATTAAAAACTCTGTAGCAGAGTGCATTCTCCCAAGTGTTGAGGTAAATCAATGGCCTCAGAGGAACTTCCCAGACTTCAGTTTGTCCCATCAGTTCACCATGGAGCCGTGGCCTTCAACACCATGGTATCAGGATATCAGCTGTGATTACTCACTTTTGCAGCTTCTTCCCTCTCTTTCCAGAAGTCATGTCCACTGACCCTCAATCAAGAGAAGGGAAAACTAAGAGTTCCCACTCATTCCACTTCGCTTCAGATTTGGAGCATCAGTAAGTAATCTCAAGACTAAAAGATCCCACATGCTGCAAAGACGATCCCACACACGGCAACAAAGGTCCCACATGCTGCAACCGAGACCTGGTGCAGCTAAATAAATAAATAAATATTTAAAAAGAAAGAAATCTTAAGATCTGCCTACTCACGCACACGGCTCCTAGAAGGAGGCAGGCAGAGCCAAGAGTGCACCCCCAAGCCTCAGTTTTTCCCTTAGCTGCTACTCTTTCCCCCCAAAATGGCATTAGCTCATGCATCTTTCCTTGTTTGGTTGTTGCTGAGAAATTTCTTCCATGTGTTTATGATTCTGTGTTCATTTCCTTTAATGGCAGGAGATATTAATCTAGCTTCATTCTACCAATTTTATGTCTAATTCATCTTTTGGTCTCCCGTGGTGCCTAAGCACACTACCTTGTGTTTAGTAAGTACACAGTGGGTGAATAACTGGAATTTAATTTAGTGAAAAATCTTTCTTATAATATTTTCAGTCCATTCATGACCTTAAATTAGATTCAAATATTTTATCCAGCATGCTCTAATCAATTTTTTTTTAAAAAGTACACCTTCATGGGCTTCCCTGGTGGTGCAGTGGTTGAGAGTCCGCCTGCCGATGCAGGGGACATGGGTTCGTGCCCTGGTCCGGGAAGATCACACATGCCGCGGAGCAGCTGGGCCCGTGAGCCATGGCCGCTGAGCCTGCGCGTCCGGAGCCTGTGCTCC
>NC_041234.1:1378348-1409335 GCF_002837175.3 Physeter macrocephalus | reverse complement strand
AAAAAAAAAAAAAAAAAAAAAAAAAAAAAAAAAAGTACACCTTTATGCAAAGTGAAATTGAAAATGTACTTCAGCTGAATAATCTCATGTACACATGCAAAAGATGACAATGTACCTGTTAATAGTACCACCTGCTTTCCCAGAAAGGAAGAGAAGGAGAGGAAAGAGGGGAGGAGAACACATTTTCTGCATACATTAAAAGCAACCATACCCGTGAAGCAATTACAGGTTTATTCCTAAAGTCTTAACAGTTAATAAGGTGGGACACCAGATATCAGTAAGGCTTTGTCAAATAAGTGTCTATCAACAGATAAATGGACAAAGAAGATGTGGTATGTATATGTACAAAATGGAATAGTACTCAGCCATAAAAAAGAACAAAATGTTGCCATTTGCAGCACCATGGGTGAACCTGGAGGGTACTATAGTCAATTAAGTCAGAGAAAGGCCAGTACTGCATGTTTTCACTTGTATGTGGAATCTAAAAAATGAAATAAGTGAATGAATATAACAAAACAGAAACAGAATCATAGATACAGACAACAAATTAGTGGTTACCAGTGGGGAGAGGGCTGAAAGGGAAGGGCATGATAGGGGAAGGGGATTAAGAGATAGAGACTACTAGGTATAAAATAAATAAGACACAAGGATGTAATATACAGCACAGGGAATACAACCAATATTTTATAATAACTTTAAGTGGAGTATAATCTACAAAAATATTGAATCACTATGCTGTACACCTGAAAGTAATACAACATTGTAAATCAACTATACTTGATTTAAAAATTTTTTATAGGTGTAATCAGGGAAAAAGTAATAAATACCCATATCTTAAAAAATAGATTAAAAACGTCATGAAACTACCATTTAATCCTAAATTCAGAAAACACAGTAATAATTTCCAGTGTTTATTAAATTTATTGAAACATATGCATTTTCTGACACTGATCTGCTGAATCTCAGCTTCTTAGTATCTTTATCCGAAACACTAACCTCTAAAATTTTTTATCCTCTTACTTCATTATGCTCAGAAATTTCCCAACAAAATATTATTCATTTATATTACCACCTATTTACTAATTTCCTTCAGATTTTTACAAAGCCCCAAATCAATGACTAAATGAAAACACGTTCCATTTACTGAGTGGAAATAAAGCAGCAGACGTAGCAACCGAAAGCTTCAAGGAACAGAAAGCCGATTCTTTGGGGGAATAAAACTTGGAATAACTTCAGCTGTGGAAAAGGGCTCCCATTCCCCCAAACTAGGAATATTTTATGAAAAAAATAAAAGCATTCAAATGCCAAAGGAAAAAAAATCCTTAAAGGATGGAAAATGTTGAAAGAAGCCTGCCTGTGGGACCTACACTTTTAAGTATCAATCAAGTAGAGAGTTGGCCATATGCAAAGCTTCAAGGATTTCATCAGTAAGGATCATTCTTCTTCTTGGCAAGTTTATAAAAATGGCTATTTCTTTGTAAAAGAAATTGGTCTTTCTTTCTCTCCTTTCTAATCACAAAAGCATGTGTGAGCCTATGCCTGCCCCCTGATCACCCAGTTACACATAGTGATGGGCTCACTATGTCATATACACCTATATATATATGATGAAGTGTGTGCCAGGGGTAACTTTCCAACAGTACCTGCCTTGATCCCCTGATAATGACCAACTTACCCTAAAAAAAATAAAAGATCATTAAATTCTCTGTTAAGCGGAATAACTTTTTCACCAGTTAAGAGATGTACTTACATATGCCTTGGAACTGTTCAAGAAGGAAAATACTAATGATTGCGTTTGGAAAAGTAATGAAATCAAATTCCATTCTTTCATTTTACAGATGAGGAATTAAAGCCTGGGGCAGTAAAATGACATCATCAAGGTCACAAGGCTACTGTGATGCAGCAATCAGTATCACATTTTGAGCCTACAGGACAAGTAGTGGTAAACAGCAGAAGAGGTCACTGAGATGGGAAATAAGCAGCTGCAAAGGGGTTATTCTATACCCGGGGAATAAGTATGTCAGAAGGCTATAAAGCAAGAATACTGAAACTAAAGGATGCTTCTGCATATGCTACACACCACAAACTCATTTAAGTAAGATGCTAAACACTACCTAAAAATGTGCCACTGCAGCAAATATTTAGCCTTCTGATTCATATGAATGCCTCTTCACAAGCCGACATGTAACTCCCCTGCTTTAGAAAATATGCAGGGTAGTAATGGCATACAGACATACAGATCAATGAAACAGAATGGAGGGTTGCGAAATAAACCCTTATATTTACAATCAAGTGATTTTCGACCAAGATGCCAAGGCAATTCAGTAGGGAAAGGAGAGTATTTTTTCAACAAATAGCACTGGGACAAGTGGATATCCACATATAAACAGAGGAACTTAGACCCTTACCTCACACTATACACAAAAATTAAATCGAAATGGATTAGAGATGTGAATGTAAGAGCTAAAATTATAACACCTTTAGAAGCAAACAGGAGAAGATCTTCAAGACCTTGTGTTGAGCAAAGATTTCTTAGCTGTGACACCAAAAGCACGATCCAAACAGGAAAGAATTCATAACTTGCATTTCATCAAAATTCAAAACTTTTCTGCTTCAAAAGACACGGTTAAGAAAATGAAAAGACAAGGCACAGACTGGGGGGAAATGTTTGCAAGTCACATGTCTGATAAAAGACTTGTATCCAGAATATACAAAGAACTCCAGAATATACAACTCAACAACAAAACGACAAACACCCAATTTAAAAGTGAGCAAATGATTTGAGTAGATATTTCACCAAAGAAGATACAGGAATCACTAATAAGCACATGAAAAGATACTCAGTATCATTAGTCATCAAGGAAATGCAAATAAAAACCGCAATGAAATACCATGTCATACTTACTAGGATAGCTATAACAAAAAAGATAATATTAAGTGTTGGTGAATATGTTAAGAAATAGTAAGCAATGCTGGTGGGAATGTAAAATGGTACATGAACTTTAGAAACTAGTTTGGCAGTTTCTTTAAAAGTTTAATTTAGGGGGGCTTCCCTGGTGGCGCAGTGGTTGAGAATCCGCCTGCCGATGCAGGGGACACAGGTTCGTGATCCGGTCCGGGAAGATCCCACATGCCGCGGAGCGGCTGGGACCGTGAGCCACGGCCGCTGAGCCTGCGCGTCCGGAGCCTGTGCTCCGCAACGGGAGAGGCCACAACAGTGAGAGGCCCACGTACCGCAAAAAAAAAAAAAAAAAAAAATTTAATTTAGGGACTTCCTTGGCGGTCCAGTGGTTAAGACTCTGCGCTTCCAATGCAGGGGGCGTGGGTTCGATCCCTGGTTGGGGAACTAAGATCCCACATGCTACTCGGAGAGGCCAAAAAAAAAGTTAAATATAAATGTACCATACACCCAGAAATTCCACTCCTAGGTATCTTGCCAAAAGAAATGACAACATATGTTCACACAAAGATTTTCATGCATTTAAGTCCTGACATCATTACTCATAATAGGCAAAAAGGAAAATCAACTCAGACGTCCCCTGAACTGAAGAATGGATAGACAAAATGGTATAGCCATACAATGGAATACTATTCAGCAATAAAAAGAAATGAAATACTGATACATGCTACAACATGGATGAACCTCAAAAACATTATACAAAGTAAAGAAAGCCAAACACAAAAAATCCCATATTGTATGATTCTATCTATTTTGAAATGTCCAGAAAAGGCAAATCTACAGAAACAGAAAATAGATTAGTAATTGTCTGGGCCTGGGCATTGAGATTAACTCTAAGGCATGAAGGGATGTTACTGGGGTGCTGAAAATGTTCTAAAACTGGAATATGGTGACAGTAGCAAAATTTCGTAAATTTACTAGAGATCATTGAGTTGTTCACTTAAAATGGATGAACTTTATGGTCTGCAAATTATACCTCAGTAGTTGTTTTCTTTAAATTGAAGTTGATTTACAATGTTGTGTTAGTTTCCAGTGTACAGCAAAGTGATTCACTTTTTTTTTATAGATAAAGATACAGATATATATTCTTTTTCAGATTCTTTCCCATTAGAGGTTATTACAAGATATTGAATATAGTTCCCTGGGCTATGCAGTAGGATCTTGTTGTTTATTCAATATATTTTTTTAAAGCTACGCATGGAGAAAAAGTATAATTAATCATATGGGAATACAGGTGAAACAAGATGGGTGAAGCATAGTGATAATTATTGAAGCTACGGGTTCAGTATTCTATTCCTTTTCTCTCTCTCACACACACACATAAGGTTTTTGATAATAACTTAATTTTTTAATCATTAAAAGAACAGATATATTCCTAACATCTCCAAGTACTTATGAAGGCAAAACTTCCTTTCCTGTCTCCCTGAAGTACCTCAGGGAAATCTGTCCAACACTGTAAATCACGTAGAAGGAAACACAGGAAAATGATATTAGCTTCTTGCTTATAGAGGGCAACAATTTTATTCTTTAATATATTATTTAAATTTAGATATTAATTAGTGTTATTACCCATAGAAAAATCATAAGGCATGCCCTCCAAATTAAATTAATATAGACTGCTTTCTCTGATACCAAATCTGCTGCAACAAAGATCTGAACAAAGATTTCCCATCTTCAAAGGATTCTGATGGAGAACAAAACAATTACATTCTCTGGATCTCAGTCTCCTAGCCTGTAATATGTGAGAGTTGGCCAAGATGACAAGAGAACTCAAGTTCTCTTTTAGCACTGACTTTCTATGATTCTAGAATTTGCCAGTGTTTACCAATAACTCCTTGTTCCTGCACCATGGGATATGTGACAAGGGTTAGTTAGCTCTCAAATGGAGACACAGACAGAGTGAAATGACAAAAACACATAAGACTTAACTTCAGTGAAAGACAAGTTTCATTTCTCATATTACATTTACATAAATGTATTTCTCCTAATCATTTTACTACTAAACTCCTTAAATCACCAGCCTTGTGTGTGTGCGCACACGTGCGCGGGCACATGCATGCACACGCGAGCATGTGCACACACACACAAGCGTGTGTGTTGGAAGGAGGGAACGTAGGCAGGAAGGAAGGCAGGCAGACAGGCAACCTGGAGAAAGATTCTATTAGAGTTGTCTCTTTTCCATGATGAATTTTTAAAATATGACATATAGTCAAACCAACTTTTAGTCTTGAACATTTCAAAATGAATTTGTGATAACTACTTCACACCAAAGTTTCTTAATCACTCCACAACCTTTTGCAATCCGTATTAATCCTACCATGCCAATGGACTGCTCTGACTTCCTACAAACTCCTTCTCCCCTAGTCTCCATTCTCCTTGGCCAGTCAGCCGACTTTAGACTTCCAGTCTCCACTTATTCCTGAAATACACTCCTCCCTGGGTATGCCAGGTCATGGTTCTATGTCCCTTACTGAATTCATGTACTCTAATGGCTTCAAGTCCAGTTGTCAAGACAAAGGAATCTAGTGTTTACACAGAAGCTCCTGAAGGGTTTTGAGGAGGGAGGTGACACATCATAGTTGTGCTCAAAACAATTCATCCTGTTGCTCTATGAAGTAAAGAACGAAGCAAGCAAACCAGACTGGAGATTACTTAAGTAGCCTCCCAGGCAAGTGGTAATAAAAACTGAACCAAGGTAGATACCAAAGAAAAACGAACAGAATTTGACTCCAAAAATCATATCCACCCTTCAGAGATTAGCTTAACAGTCTGCACACCCCTCCCCAACACACCCACAGATCATCCTAGTTAAAAACCACCCAGACTCAGCACCCTTCTCACATGTAACTGTAATACTGATTGGCGGGATGTGGTCATATCCATATTCCTCTTGGAATTCTCCATAGTACCAAGGACACAGTTAAGTGCTAAGTAAGTACTGGTTAAATGAATAAGACACTCTTCCTGATCACCAGTACTGAAGTCTATTTCAGTTTTCATACAATTCTATAAACTCAAATGCATTTAAGGAATTTAGTGATGTACTGACAATTAAATTGTATTGTGGTACTCTTCAGCTCACTAGCATTATATGGGTCATAAGGAAAATGTCCAACAATAGGAAAATGGTTAAATAAGCCATGGTCCAAGTTAATAAAGGTAAAAGAAATAAAATAGAGTATCGCCATTCTGCAACTTCCAATGAAGTCATGGATCGAAGCAGTGCTTTGCTAGAAACAGCTCATACCAGCTTGTGAGAGCCAACTCTGCAGATCTGTCCAAACCCCACATTCAGCGACCCATCAGTAAGAGTGAAATTGGCCATGGCAGGAATGTTTACACCCTAAAAACTGATAATGGCCAGCTGTTAAACATTTACTAACACGCCGCTAGATGCAGGCAATGGTGATCAATACCTGATAAAACCATTATTTGAAAGGCTGTCGGGGATCTTTATCATAATGGATGAATCAGGCTAATACTACGTGAACCCACCGATCAATCAAACATGACAAAAACAGAGGCATTAGACATTGAGAACCTCCTGACGTGATGCAGGACGAAGTACACAGTTATCACTTGGACGTCTTCTTGCCGAAAATAGAATCTGATTCTAATCAAGTCTAGATCTATCTACTCGTTTACAGGAAATACAGGAGATGGAAGAACAGAGAACAAGTCAAAAACAGAACGTGGAAATGTCTACGGGGTGGATGATTTTCTTATGAATGAATGAATGAATAGCAAGGGAGGGGTTTAAAAAGGACCCTATCAATAAAAAGAGACTTAACAGATGGCAAAACAAGTACAATATGCATGTTGCCCTTGTTTGGATCCTGACTGGAACAAGCCACTATAAAAAAGACATACTTGAGACAATTCAGGGAATCTGAACGCTGGCTAGATATTAGATGATACTGAGGGATTATTGCTAATTTTGTTACATATGATAAAGGCTTAGTCATTTTTTTAAAAGGCCTTATCTGTTAGAGATACAGATGAAGTATTTATGTATAAAAGTATACACTACCTGGGATCTGCTTCAAAATAACCTGGGGATAGGGGTTCTTTACTTTTACACACATTTGAAATTTTCCACAATACAGTTTTTAACAGAGTAGCCAGTGTGTAGAACACATATAAAAAGAACGACAAAATTACCAGTACTGATATGGATGTACCTCCAAGAAATAATATAGTATGAAAAAGCATTGGGGGAAACATGCACAGCGTGATGCCAATTATTTTAAATACAAAAAACAAAAATGATGTCATAGGTACACATATACATTAATAAGTGCACTAGAAAATGTCAGAGAAATACATTCCCAGGGGAGGACACTGGGCTTGGTGGGGATGAGGTTAAGGGACACATCTGTAATGTATGAACTTTATACACGAGAAAGTATTTTTCTATTACTCAAACGAGTTTTACAAACATTTTAAAAATAAAGGTTATACTAATATTTCCCACCCCATCCTCCAGAGATTCCAGTCCCGTTCCTCCCCACACTCCCTAGTTAAAGCACTCAGCCAGCAGGGAGGGCTGTAAAACTAGACGGTGGATCTAAAAGAGAAAGCACCCTGCCCAACGGCAGGACCAGCTGTACCCTCACCTCAGTAGGCCTCTGTAAACCTCCAGTTTTTTGTCTTTTACAGATACAAAGCATACACTGTGCTACTATAGAAACTCCCACATAACTTACTGGAAAAGAAGAAACCTCTATAAATAGAGAAAGGAACAGGAAAAGGCAAAAAGAAGCCAAAGACAGACAGTACACTGCAACCACAGCTTCGAAAGGCTGAGACTGGCCTGAGTCTGGATGAACACACTGAACACTGGCACAGACAAACCTGAAGCACCTGGACTGATTTTTTTTTTTTTTTTTTTTTGCGGTACGCGGGCCTCTCACTGTTGTGGCCTCTCCCGTTGCGGAGCACAGGCTCCGGACGCGCAGGCTCAGCGGCCACGGCTCACGGGCCCAGCCGCTCCGCGGCGTGTGGGATCTTCCCGGACCGGGGCACGAACCCGCGTCCCCTGCATCGGCAGGCGGACTCGCAACCACTGTGCCACCAGGGAAGCCCCTGGACTGTATTTTTACCTCCAAAAATGTTCACCGAGCCCAACAGCCCAGTCATATCTACTTCTCTATGTTTAAATGAACTTCCAGACTTCAAATCTCATGACAAAGTGACACTATACCTTTTATAAAAGCCAACATCTTTTATCTGTCAACCACTGAGAAGCCCAAGGGGAAAACTTAATGAATTCTGAGTGTGTTACTTCTCACGATAGACCCCTCCACAAACAAGACCAGGCCTGAAAGCAAGGATTCAGGTCTAGAAAATTGGAAGGCATTCCCCGGCCCTTCAAAGACAAATGACTGCAGTAGCAGCCAATTGCCCAGGTCTGGAGATGAATCCCAGTCCTCAGCTGGCTAGTGAAGCAGGGTGAGGCCTTCAACCAACAGGAATAATAGCATTCTGCCTTCTACCCTCTCTTAAGAACTCAATCTGCAGCAGAGGCACCTGAACAGAGAGAGACGTGCCTAGTAAATATCTGGCCAAACAGACAAGTTGGGAGAGGCAAGTAGGGTAGAGAGAAGAGAAATACTTGCCCCTTCTTGAGGCAGCAGCGCATAGGCTCCAGCATTGGACTGCATGAGTTTAAGCATTAGCTCCACCATCAACTAGCTCCATGACCTGGGCCAAATTAACTTCTGTACCTCAGTTTCTGCATCTCTAAAATAAGGATAAAACAGCATCTACCTCATTAGGGTTGTTGTAAGGATAAGAGATAATGCATAGAAAGTACTTTAAATGTGTCCTTTGTACAAAGTAAGCCTCGAATTCATATTAGCCGTTATCACTATGATACCTAGTACTTGGTGTTAATGGAGTAGAGAGCCCAGAAACAACTCTTGCAAATAGGGAAACTTTGCTTAGGACAGAGTGGACATTGCATACTGATGGGTAAAGAATATACTATTCAATAAATGGGACTAGATCAATTGGTTTCACAAATGAGAGAAAAAGTGAAACTGGTTGCAAGCATTCAGTAATGATTCTTTTCATGTTTCCCAAACACTAAAAGGGATTTCCTCCCTGACTTGTGGAAAGATGCAGGATTAGATAAACAGTTAGAAGTCCAATAATGAGTATGTTCCCTACCTCGTTATCTAAGTTAAGGATAAGATGTGTCCAGACAACAAACAGACAGGTTCAACAAAGTTACAGGATATAAGATCAATATACAAAAAACAATTATATTTCTATACACTAGCAATGAAGATTGCAAAAATGAAATTAAGAAAACAATTTCCTTTAGAATAAAATCAAAATAAATAAAATATAGTCGTTCCTCAGTATCCCTGGGGGATTGGGTCCAGGACCCCCTGTGGATACAAAAATCCAAGGATGCTCAAGGATACAAAAATCCAAGGATGCTCAAGTCCCTTATATAAAATGATGTAATACTTGCATATAACCCATGCACATCCTCCCATATACTTTAAATCAGCTCTAGATTACGTATACTACCTAATACAAACAGTTGCTGGTGCACAACAAAGTCAAACTTTGTTGTTTGGAACTTTCTGGAATTTTTTTTCCCTAATATTTTCAATCCACAATTGGTTGAATCGGTGGATGGAGAAATTGAGGATACAGAGGGCTGACTGTAAGAATTTGAAGAAGTGCAAATTTGTATGCCGAAAATTACGAAACATTGTTGAAACACTTAAACAAATGAAAATACATTCTTCCCTTAAGACTGGAAGACTTAATATTGTTAAAATCAAAAACACCATGTGTACCCCATAAATATATACGATTTTTATTGGTCAATTAACCTCAATTAAGCTGGGGAAAAAATATTAAGATAGCAATACTAATCAAACTGATCTACAGATTCAATACACTTCCTAACAAAATCCCAGCTGGCTTTTTTTTTTTTAAATAAACAGAAATTGACGAGCTGATCCTAAATTTCATATGAAAATGCAAGGTACCCAGAATAACCAAAACAATCTTGAAAAAGAAGAATAAAGTGGGTAGTTATGCACTTTCCAATTTCAAAACTTACAATTCTGTAATAATCAAGACAGTATGGTACTGGCATAAGGATAGACATATAGATCAATGGAATAGAAATGAGACTCCAGAAATAAACCTTTACGTTGATGGTCAATTGATTTTCAACAGGGTACCAGGAAAATTCAACAGGGAATCAATCACTTTCTCAACAAATGTTACTGGGACAACTGAGTAGCCACATGCATAAAAATGAATCTGAACCCCTATCTCATACCATATACAAAAATCAACTCAAATGGATCACAGACCTAAATGTGAGAGCTAAAAATATAAAACTGTTAAAAGAAAAGGGGAGTAAATTTTTGTGACCTTGAATTAGGCAATGGTATCTTCTTTTTCTGTTTAATTTATTTATTTCATTTATTATTTATTTTTGGTTGCATTGGGCCTTTGTTGCTGTGCGTGGGCTTTCTCTAGCTGCGGCGGGTGGGGGCTACTCTTCGTCGCGGTGCACGGGCTTCTCATTGCGGTGGCTTCTCTTGTTGTGGAGCACAGGCTCTAGGTGTGCGGGTTTCAGTAGCTGTGGCACACAGGTTCAATAGTTGTGGCTCGCGGGCTCTAGAGCGCAGGCTCAGTAGTTGTGGCACACGGACCCAGCTGCTCCGCAGCATGTGGGATCCTCCCAGGTCAGGGCTCGAACCCGTGTCCCCTGCATTGGCAGGCGGATTCTTCACCACTGCGCCACCAGGGAAGCCTTAGGCAATGGTTTCTTAGATATGACGCCAAAAGCACAAATGACAAAAGAAAAAATAGATAAAGTGGACGTCATCAAAATTAAGAACTTCTGCACTTCAAAGGACACCATCAAAAAGCTTGAAAGAACAACCCACAAAATGAGAGAAAATATTTGTAAATCATATATCTGAAAAGGGACTTGTATCCAGAAGTATCCAGAATATATAAGGAACCCTTACAACTCAACAAAAACAGACAAATAACCCAATTTAAAAATGGGCAAAGATTCTGAATAGACATTTCTCCAAAGATGACATAAATGTAGCCAATAAGCACAGGAAAAGATGTTCAATATCATTAGTCATTAGAAAATGCAAATGAAAACCATGATAAGATATCATTTCAGACCTACTAGGATGGCTAAAATAAAAAGGACAGACGATAACAAAGGTTTCAAGGATATGAAGAAATTGCAATCCTCATACATAGCTACTGAGATGGTAAACTGGTACAGCTGCTTTGGAAAACAGTTCAGTAGTTCCTCAAAATGTTCAACAAAGAGTTCACATATAACCCAGAAATTCCACTCCCGTATATGCCCAAGAAAAAGGAAAACATATGCTTGTTTACACAAAAACTTGTACATGAATGTTCACAGCCATATTATTCATAACAACAGTCAAAAGGTAGAAACAACCGAAATGTCCATTAACCGATAAATGGATGAATAAAATGTGCCATATCCATAAAATGTAATATTATTTATTCATCCATAAAAGGAATGAAGTACTGGTTCATTCTACAACATGGATAAACCTTGCGAACATGATGCTAAGTGAAAGAAGCCCATCACAAAAGACTATATATATATACATATATATATGTATATATATGTATATATATGTATATATATATGTATATACATATATATATAAATATTTGTCCAGAACAGACAAATTTATAGACACAGAAAGTAGGCTAGTGATTGCCCATGGCTCTGGGGAGAGGAGCGCGGTGTGGAGAATGATTGCTAACAGGTATGGGGTGTCTTTTGGGGGTGGTGAGAATGTTCTGAAATTGGACAATACTGGTGGCTGTACAACACTGAATACCCTAAAAGCCACTGAATTGTACACTTTAAAAGGGTGAATTTTATAGAATGTGGATTATACCTCAAAAAAGCTTTCATTTAAAAAAACTGTCTAAAGAGATATGGGAATATATGTATATGTATAACTGATTCACTTTGTTGTAAAGCAGAAACTAACACACCATTGTAAAGCAATTATACTCCAATAAAGATGTTAAAAGAAAAACTGTCTAGACTGGCAAACTGAACCCTTGGCTGGCTATGTACTGTGGACCCCAAAGTCTGGGCATGGGGCAGGAATCCCATAATTCCACTAGATTTCAAAATCCTACTAGATTGAAAAAGGGAACAAGTAGCTCTCACAGCAATGATACAATAAGGAAATCTATAATGTCATAGCCATCTGCGTGGCCAAATTCATCCTTTAGAAAACTTGAAAGGCAAGTTTGGTCTTGAGACCATCTCTTATTCCCAAGGGGTTTACCTTTTCTAAAGTTACAGAAAGAGGGCTTCCCTGGTGGCGCAGTAGTTAAGAATCCGCCTGCCAATGCAGGAGAGACGGGGTCGAGCCCTGGTCCGGGAAGATCCCACATGCCTCGGACCAACTAAGCCCATGCGCCACAACTACTGAGCCTGCGCTCTAGAGCCCACAAGCCACAACTACCGAGCCCGTGCACCACAATTACTGAAACCCAAATTGTACACTTTAAAAGGGTGAATTTTATAGAATGTGGATTATACCTCAGAAAAGCTTTCATTTAAAAAACCTCTCTAAAGAGATATGGGAATATATGTATATGTATAACTGATTCACTTTGTTGTAAAGCAGAAACTAACACACCATTGTAAAGCAATTATACTCCAATAAAGATGTTAAAAGAAAAACTGTCTAGACTGGCAAACTGAACCCTTGGCTGGCTATGTACTGTGGACCCCAAAGTCTGGGCATGGGGCAGGAATCCCATAATTCCACTAGATTTCAAAATCCTACTAGATTGAAAAAGGGAACAAGTAGCTCTCACAGCAATGATACAATAAGGAAATCTATAATGTCATAGCCATCTGCGTGGCCAAATTCATCCTTTAGAAAACTTGAAAGGCAAGTTTGGTCTTGAGACCATCTCTTATTCCCAAGGGGTTTACCTTTTCTAAAGTTACAGAAAGAGGGCTTCCCTGGTGGCGCAGTAGTTAAGAATCCGCCTGCCAATGCAGGAGAGACGGGGTCGAGCCCTGGTCCGGGAAGATCCCACATGCCTCGGACCAACTAAGCCCATGCGCCACAACTACTGAGCCTGCGCTCTAGAGCCCACAAGCCACAACTACCGAGCCCGTGCACCACAATTACTGAAACCCACGCGCCTAGAGCCTGTGCTCCGCAACAAGAGAAGCCACCGCAATGAGAAGCCCGCGCACCACAAGGAAGAGTAGGCCCCGCTCGCTGCAAGTAGAGAAAGCCCACGCACAGCAACAAAGACCCAAAGCAGCCCAATAAATAAATAAATAAAATAAAGTTGCTGAAAGAAATATTCATCTGTAGAAAACCCAGGACAGACTGTTCTCAGCTCATCACTCAATAAACACACCCCCACCACCACTAAATAAAGACAGAGCCCTTATCACAACCCTTTGCCCATCCATACATCTCACAGTGGAGGCTACGGGAAGTCCTCCAAAACTATTCCTCAGTGTCGGAGGGCCACTGAGGAGGAATCCGAAGAACATTATCAGAGCCTTAAAGAATGCTCTGGAATGCTCTGTCATTTCGGCTCCATTCTAGGAGGTGGCAGCAGATCGGTTGTAAAAATACCCTGGATACATTGGTAGGCAGGTTTGAGACAGATAAACTCATCCGGGAAGGCCAACTCTGGTACTCTCAGGTGCCATCTGGTCACTGCAGCTATAGAGTGAAAAGTAAATTTTTTGTAGTCGGTAATATCTGTACGTGAGGCAAAACTGAAGAGATACAAAGGGATATTCGATGCAAAGTAAGTTTCTCTCTTACGCCTGGGCCCCGGTCATCCTATTCTCTTCCCCAGAGGCAACCACTGTTACCACTTTTTCAAGTATCCTTCCGAAAAACTGTCTATACAATGAAGAACATACATATCATGCACCAATGCCTTTCTCACTCGTCTCAGACAGCTCTCCACTTAGTACACGTACCTTATTCTTTTTAACAGCTTCATAAGATTCCATGATATGGATGTACCATAATTTCTTAACCATGGAGTGAACTTTTATTATCAGTGTGTCTAAAGCAGAGAGAGGACATTATCCACCCATGGGCAGATACTATCCATGGATGTGTTTTGTTTGGCCATCGTAATGGTTTCAACATGCGGCTCTCAGTGTCCTCGGCCATATGGGATGCGGTGGAAAGAGCTGTCCACCAAAATGCACTCTCCTTTCTTAAAGTAAGCGGGGTGGCACCGGGAAGTGGCGGCCCTGCCAGGGACTTCCTTTCCCACTGCCTGGCAGCTAGCTCTATCCAAGGGACTAAGTTGCCCCTGTTAGATTTGTGCGGACATGACGAAGATTCTTGGTCTGAATCTCTAAAGGGATGGCTACGTCTCCGCCGCGTAATCTCTGCCCTTTCTGCCAGGCGGAGGCTCAGTGGCTGGACAGGGCTGTGTGTAGCACTGAGGCAGCTGACCGTCACTATGGAAACCTCGGGCTGCAAAGCCATGGCTTTGGAGGAGGCAGGGCCATGTCAAGGGTGGGAGGAGGGGAGTTCCCACCCCACACAGTGAGACAGAAGAAACCCTTTTTCAAGGGGGGCAGAAAAGCCTTATGAAAACAACTGTTTCAGTGAGGAAAAAGAGGTTAGGATCTAAAAAGTATCGTCTTCACTGTCTGATTTTTCATACAGGAATTTCAGTAATAAAACATGTTACGTGGCTGTAAGTATAGAGCTACAAAATCTAAACCTCACTGAGCAAGTCCCAGGTTTGACTGCCTCTAGATTTTGTATGCTTGCATCATCACGGCCTTAGACCTTCTTGCACATTTGTTTCTCTCCAACAGAGCAGCTACATGGGACTGTGAAAGGATGGCTCCACGGCCTGAATCAGCTATGACAAAGGTGAGCTCCCTTTTCCGCACAGCGATCCTATTATGTCGACTTCTCCCTATGAAAACACACGCTTTAGGTGTAATGCCAGCACCTACCTATCTCTAGCCCTGGGATAGTCTAGACTCCTGCAAATCACATGTTCACACCCTCTCTGCAGATATCAAGGTTAAAGCCAACTGCCCCACACTGCCAGAGTTGGCCTGGTTCATTTTTATAGATTTACAATCTAAAACCATCCTTCATTATTCTTCCCCATATTACGTTACCTATCATAAATTTGAAGGCATTAATGCCACCCACTTCTGAGCTATTCCTTCCTTCCCAAGAGTCCTTTGAATGCTATCTGAATCCTATACCGAGTCTGTGGGCTCTCCCCCCCTTGGTCTCTTCAGGCGCTTATCCTATTTGCTTCTCCCTCTGTATAAAACATCATCACCACTATATAACAACCATCTCACCTTTTCCTTCATTTCCCTCTTGCATTCTTGCTTCTTTGCATCTTCTCTCCATCCTACTTCTTCTCCACACTGTCGCTCCACTTTAGGCTACTCTGACTCAGCAACCCAGCCTCATTCACTCTGTTTTTCACAATCCTGTGATTCTCATTTTTGAAAACATTAGCTTCACTTTATCTCTCCTTTTCAACTCAAGTTCATATCTTATTTCATTGCACATTATCTTTCCCTGTTTTCTTTACCTTTCCTCGTTCTTCTGTTGTTATAAACAGGATGGCCTAGGTAGATTCTGCCTTAAGTGATAAAGTTGGCTAACAGATGGGGCACTGGGGGCTGGAAGAACATGGACCGCATGAAGGAGCAGGTAAGCTTAGCTTCCCCAAGG
Organism: Physeter macrocephalus; assembly: GCF_002837175.3. NCBI lineage: Eukaryota > Metazoa > Chordata > Mammalia > Artiodactyla > Physeteridae > Physeter > Physeter macrocephalus. The sequence goes on along the minus strand of NC_041234.1, from coordinate 1,393,603 downwards.
CCACCTTCACATTCCCAAGTGCTTGAGATAAGACAGGTCCAGACCCTCACAGGAAAGATGAAGAGGAGACAAGTGGTTTCTGTGGTTAGGCAAAGAGCAGCAGCACCGGAAGCTAGGTGTGCCTCCACACGGGCAATTCACAAAAGAAGAAATATTAATGTCCAATAACGACATAGGAAAAGATGTTCAGGCTCACTAGGAATCAAGGAAATGCGAACATCTGTCTATCAGGTAGGTAACGATTAAAAAGATGAACATTACCCGGTGCTGGTGAGGGTGTGAGGAAACACTCTCAGGCGACGTTACCAGTGGGATAAGTTCATAAGGTACAAGTTTTTGACAGCACAGTTGGCCAACCTGTATCTACACTTCAAAGGTATATGGCCTCTGACTCAGCATCTCCGACTTCAGCCCAAGAAAATAAGTAGACAAGGAAACAAAGATATAGATATGAAGTCATTAATAACCTCTACGTTGTTTATGACATGAGGGCGGAAGAGAAGTTGGTGGCGGAGCCTGGGAAAGACAGGCCCATGCCTGTGTGGGGGCGGGCGGATAGGAGAGAAGCAGAGAGGGAAGGGGAGGAGAGGGGAGCAGCATATGAGCACGAGAGGAGGCTATGAGGAAGAGACATCAGGGGGAGATGGGGGGAGATGGGGGGGGCCGGGGGGACAGAAAGCCGCACAGGGCGCAATCAACCACGCCACACAGGCACGAAGAAATGACACAGCTCCATACTGTGAAAGAGGGTTAATCAGGAAGCTCAGGATATAGGACAGCAAGCACAGTGGGATCCAGCTTAGCTAGAGTGACACATAAAGACAAGTGTGGCAGAGGGGTGACTACGTGGGGGCCACGGTTCTCACTGAGGGTGCTACGGTGACTGGTTTAGACTCTACCTCGTGCTTTCCTAGCTTGTCAGAATTTTAATAAGTAATTTCTAGCAATATGCAATACACTAAAATTCTACATAGTTTAGACAGACCCTTGTACTTTCCTGTGAGAATTAACCCACAGGCAAACAAATTAAGTAGATGAAATGGTACCACCTGCTTTTCATAATGCAGACATGCTCTGTTTCTCGTGTGATCAATTTAAACTGCTCGTTAAAATTTCATTTGTGTAAACCTGTACTGGAAAGACAATGGAATTAAGCTATGAATATAGATGTCACCCACCTAGCTATTCTTTGGCATGTATCAAATGAAAATACTTTTCCCTTGAAGGCCTATCAACATTGGAGACGTAAAGAGAAGCCGTCTGAATCCAGGCTCTCCTGAAAGCAGCCCCTACCGCTGGGACTTGGGAGCAGGCATTTGATTTGGGTGTGAGGCGAGCACGACAGGGCAGGAGGTCAGCGGGCCCAAGCAAGGTGTGGGAATGAGGGGCTACTGCCACAGGTGACCACGGCTCGGGCCCTCTGCGAGCCATCTAGGGGACTGCGAGGAACGGGGCACAGAACTGTCCCACTGGGGCTCAGGGAGTCAGCGGCTTTCCTCAGACCCCCTCTCCCCGTCGGTCTTCCGTGGCAGTGAGTGCCTAGGGGCCAAACATGGCACTACTTGAATGACATCTATCACCTCATCGACACCCTGTAATTCTCTGGAGGGTTGGTCCTGTTTTCGAGATTGGGAATCTGAGATGCAGAAAAGATTAAGCCACTCGCTGAAAATCAGATCGTTAATAAGCAGCTGAGCTGAACTCCAAATTCAGTCTTCTCTCCCCAACTCTAGGGTGCCACGTGGTAAAGGTCACGGCCCGTCCATTCTCCAGCATAGCTGGCGCTCCTCGTGGGGAGAGAGACACAGCCTGAGAGAGGGGGGCAAGTTTCCAGCCTCTCTCCTTGCAAGGAAAACGTATGGAGATGGTTGCCCAGATTGTTTTAATCTTCTTGTGTCCACAGAAAAATCTTCTAAGTCAACATCCACCAGCCACGTGAAATTTTTATAGCATCATCATCCGTGGCTACTCCCACCCCAAATACCAGTGACTATGAAATTATGCCAGAATTTGGATCAAAGTATGGGGGAAAATTCAAGACAAATTTTTATCTGATGAACTCATGGCAGAGAATCAAATTTCATAGAGAGTTCCAGATTCTGGTATATTAAAAAACAATCTATAACTTTACTATGAGGAGAGTATTTTATTAGAACAAATAAAACATGCTGAGCTCTGCCGGGACACAGGGGTCACGCTCATGTGTGAGCCAAGGAGATTCTTTCCTTGCTTTAGTAAAAAAGATAATCATCTGCAAATCACTAGCATCTGAGGTTGGCTTGATTTAAAATGCACAGAGATACAGAAAAAGTTCCAGGAAATCATTGTATTTAGAGCTTGCCTGCATTAGTCAGTGGCAAGGCCCTTGTGCCTCCCAAAATAACACTTGGGACAGCAGCTGTACGCTAGCACCTTCACTCATGTGAAGGCATGGCTCGCATCTGCGGTTCCGCAGGCTCCCGGGAGGACAGCTCCTCTTCATAGGGAGCCAGGGGAGCAGACAGGCCACCCCACACTCCCCGCCTCCAGCCCAGCTGTACAGCAGCTGCCTTGAGCAAGTCCCATCCCCAGAAGCCCCAGAGCAGCCCAACTGAAGGAGCCCTTGACCCAGACGCCCACACTAAACACCTAGCCATCAGTCAGATTTAGAAAGCAGAGCCCCCTTAAGCATTAAGCCTGGAGGACACAGGATCTTCACCAGAAGGATAAAATGCAGAAAATTCTGCCCAGGCATTGACCACCGAGACCTTTCACAGAAGAACGGCATAAGCATCTGAGGAAATCACAGATGGCAATCCTGGACACAAATCACCACGATGCAGAGAACAAGACCCTGGCCGCACACTCAGTGCACTGTCTGGGGAGGAAGCATTTTCATCCTCTGGGTAGAGAATTTCATAATTCCTGGTCCATAGCAAGTGTGGGCAAGGCTCCAGACACAAGTGATATCTATGTGCCAGCCACGTGAAGGCCGTCCGGGCCAGGTCTGCTCGTTCTCTGGACCCACAGAAGCCTCTGTAGTGACACCCATCCAATGACTCCAACAGGAAAGGGAAGGGCTGGGGCGCAGAGGGGCACTTCACCTGGCACACTGGGCTGGAAGACTTTATTCAGATCCAAGGAGGAGGCTCTGGAATGGGTTTTCTGTGGCCGCGGTGGCGGGGTGGGAGGGTCCTCGCCCCTCTTCATGGTCTCTTCTATGGAGGTGCTTGAGTAGGATCTGCAGCAAAATAAGGGAAGGTCAGAAGGCAGACAGCAAAGCTTTACTCTCTGAAATTGGGCCGAAACAGAAAATACCCACAAAAGGCAAAGCGACTGCCAAGGCTTGCTGAGTTCCCAGAGCAGCCAGGCACCGTGCTGCCCCCTGGATACCACACCAGCTGCAACAAGCGCCCAACCCCCAACCCTGAGTCACAACCTTTTTTAACCTCTTTGCTCTTATTATACCTTAGACCTAAACTTACCCCAGAGGGAACACTTTCTGTAAATTCAAATCCATTTCGATTGGAATTGTTAATAAGAATAACACGTAAACCCTTCCACTTAGGTACTTCCATACGTTAATAGAAGGGCTTCATGGTATTAACTGACCGCAGAACTCTTCTCCTGTTTACATGCAAACGTGATAACAGGCACATATGGAACTGGGACAGATAAGCTGAGAGTAAGAATCAAATGTTCAACGGAATATGCCACAAACGAAATTCAGGAGAGGAAAACACACATCAGTCAGGTTGAGGGGCTTTTGGTTGTCTTACCATGAGAAATACAGGTTTGGGGAAATTTTCAAAGCAAAAGCCTCCTCTTAACCTTCTCTCTCAATCTGTAACAAGGCAGGAGCTAAATAGGCAATTTCAGAGATTAAAACTCCAATTCACGGCATTTAATGAAAAAGGAACTAAAGTAAGTTGCTAGAGGTCACGTAGCTAGAAGGTTACATAGGTTTCATTCAAATTCCAGTCTCAGTTTCTAAATTATATCTTTAACATGTTCTGAGACTATCTGCCTATGAGCCAGGGAAGAAAACTTGGGGCACAGCTAGACTATATATTAGAGCCCCACTTATCTTCTAAATTATTTCAACTCAGTACATTACTCTATCGCTTAGGAATAAGGTTGCGGATGAATTCCCAATATGATTTTCTCAGAAGCTCATGTGTACATCTTATGTCTGTTCTATTCAGCTTCTGAGCTAACTTCCTGTCAAAGAAGAAAATGACCTTTGAGTCAGAGATGTGTCCTACAAATAAATTAACCTCAGAAAAGTGTCTTGGTATTTAGCTATTACAGTGGCACTCAGAAAATTAGAATCTATCCATTACTATTAAGCAACTTCAGTTCTTGGTAAAGCTGGTTTTGACATAGCAAGTTCTTATTTTCCTGAATAACTTCCTCAAGGTTTCTTTGTGGTAGTTCAGAGGTTTTTTGTCATGCAAGGTTGCAATCTTTAATAAAGCCACCATAATGGCATGTGACATGCTCTGGGGTGGTCCCTGTAACACAACTGGCAAGACAGGCAAGGCAAAGGCAGGCAGGAACTAGCAGGAAGGGTGCTCTGATCCTTTCAACCAGAATAAAAGGGAATCCATAGAAAAGGGCAACAAAGTTTTCAAATGGGAACTCTTGATTAAAAAAGGAAATTAGAGACCCTGGCTAGAAAGAACTTTCTATGCCAGATACAGCTCTAGTGACATTTTTCACTCAAGAAAGAGAAAATAATGTGTACGTGTATAAATCATGTGTGTGTGTGTGTATATATATACACACATACGTATACTTGAGCACACAATCTCATACTACATCTTATTCCATTTTACTTCCATATATAACCTGTGTATTTGTATTTTTATATGGAAAGTTAAATGAATATCCAATAAGTGATACAGTAAAACTATGACTGCAACCAATTAAAACATAAATTGCAGGGAATCAACAAAATGACGAATGTAGCAGTGTTAGAAGGGTGATTTCCCTTTCCCTTACATTTCTACATGGCTTTATTATTCTAAAAAGGAGGATTAAAATAATTTAATTCTCACGGTCTCAGTAAGGACCCAGTTGGGTGTAGTGAAAATAAAAACATCCAAATTAGACCAAGAGACCAATCCCTAAAAGAATAGTATATAAAATTTAGCAGAGATATTAATAATAGAATATGTGACTGAGATTTGGTCATTTCACTCGCTTTGAGAGGAAGCCAGCAGAAGTAAAAAACTGTGAGGTTCGGGCTTCCCTGGTGGCACAGTGGTTGAGAGTCCGCCTGCCGATGCGGGGGACACGTGTTCGTGCCCCGGTCCAGGTGGGTCCCACGTGCCGCAGAGCGGCTGGGCCCGTGAGCCATGGCCGCTGGGCCTGCGCGTCCGGAGCCTGTGCTCCGCAACGGGAGAGGCCACAACAGCGAGAGGCCCGCGTACCGCAAAAAAAAAAAAAAAAAAAAAAAAAAAAACTGTGAGGTTCAATTTCTGCCATTCAGAGAAGGGTTTGCCTACTATGAAGGCAGGTAAATGTTACTATTCCTACATCCTAAAACCAGCATGGACTAACTTGTAAAAGATCCATTCATCCTTCAAAAACAGGATGAGTAAATGTGCTGGCCATAGAGAGAAACAGGAACTATAACTTCTTTTCCTACCAAAATGATTAGTGTACCTATTATTTGAAAAAAACATGAACACAGATATCTGTACCTTCTACAAGGGGTAACTCTTTGACTTACAAGGAGACGAGAGTTCCTTAAATTGGCAATATTGCAAGCATACAAAATATGATCAGATTTAAATTCACTTTCTCAGGAATATATCTAGCAGCCAAAGGAGGAAAAAAGTCACTAAGCCAAAGGAAAACTTGGAAAACACACACGTAGCATCCTGTCTCCCACTGCAGTCTACTGGTAAACAGCAGTCTCAACACCATTTCCCCTCTTTGAGGTTCTAGTATTTCTATGAGAGTCTGTATTTCTCTTCGTTCCTCTCTTCTGATGTCTGATGTCAACCACAGCACTGCCTTACTGGCTCTCCCTCTTCTACTAACCTCTACTGACTTAAAAACTGTGAAGTTGAGAAGAGGCTCTAAGAGGATGAAACAGTCCACCAACACTGCTTACCTGAAGTTTCGAGCCGCACTGAAATCGCCGAAGTATTTTAGTTCCCTACTCTAGATTTTATCCCCCAGACTTCCTATTTTTTGGCGTTCACCTTGTCATGATAGGACATTTCAGTGTCAGTTACCTTTGAACCGTATTTCCCGCTTTCCAAAGCTACTTTCCCCCTATTCGTTATCATCCTGCAGCAACCGGGTCCCATCACATTGCCCCTTCTTTGTGTCAGGTGGCCGGAGAGCAGCAGCCCCTCTCCCAGCACCAACAAACACAGAAACTAAGCGCCTCCCCAGCAGCACTGCGGGCTCCGGTCAGGTCCCTCATGACGAGTGAACTCACCCTCATCCTAAGCTTCAAATTGAAGGGAAAAGATTTGGGGTTGGGAGGTTTGTTTCTAGCCAGGGACATGGCACAAAGGGCATTCAAGCAGAAGTTAAACAAACACTACCTGGATCTTGGTCTTGCTTTGAGACTGTTGGAATCCTTAGGAGTGGCTGAAACAAAGATTAGTTGTTGTTTGCTTGGGTTTCATGTCTGCAGTTAAACAGGTTTTAAGCAGCACCTGGGCTAGTACAGAACACATCAACAGGTAAACATGAGGTACAGGTATCCGTGTGGAAAACTTGACCGCTTCCACATTTTCGTGTTCCATAATTTTATTTCTAAAGCTAAAGGCACATTTAAGAAGAAAGAAAAACAATGTATTTTTCCTTTCATCAGAGCATTAGCCATGAAGCCATTCTCAAATCGAAGTTGATTAATGAACTCATTCCAGCCTAAAAGACAACTCTCTCAAGAGGTTATCTATTTATACAATGATGGGTTCAGACTTGAGGGTTTCTTGGTCTATCATGATAGCCTAGTAATAATAGATTTTGAACCAGTCTCCCCTGAAGGCTAGGAAGAAATCTATTGGGCTACATATTTCAAGATTTCCTTAAAATACACCACCAGGACCGCATGACCACAAGAAATCAAAGTCCCACAGTTAAGTCGAAATGATCTATGCAGCTTTTCCTATAAGAAAATATTCTTGTGTCCCAAATCGTACAGAGAATATTATGAAGTGAAATCATTAAAATATTTTGTCAACCATACAACTTTTCCTTCTCCAATTTAAATCATGAACTAGCTTGCTCACTACCAACACACACGGAGCCTACTTTCCCATCATAAGTTGTTGGGAGTAATAAGAAATACTTACAAAAACATTAATCCTCTTTTTACGTTTTCAATCCTCTGTGGAAGACAACTTTAGAAACCACTAGCTGTGCTAAGGTTTTGCAAACATTGCAAATTTTTCATCATAAAATGTCATAAAAATTCAAAGAAAAAGTGCTACTAACTAGGAGCAAGGAGAATATAGTTTGTATACTGTTTGCACAAATTTTTCCGGAAAGAAAATGTCTCACTGCATGATGCCATCCTCTTTCACGTTACTCCAAAGATAAAACCCCTCCTTGGTATGAAGCATGCTGGATTTCTGACGATCATTAAACTCCTTGGGTTAGATAAGCAGGGCAGAATGCAGAGCTGAGACGCTAACAAGGTCCAAAGCAAACTAGCAACCCACGTCCCCTTAGCTTCAGTCAGCTATAGAAGACGTGCTTTTCTCCCAGCTGAAGCGCTCTGGCTTCTTGGAGTGAGGACACAGGCACCTTTTAACTGCAAACCACTGAAAGGCCGCCGGAGCCCCGAGAAGCACGGGAGGCCCAAGCAGTGTGAGCCTGCCTTGCCCGATCTCGTGTGCCCGCACGAAGATGGACAACCACCTCCCCTCCTCCAGCCCCCCGGTGGCAAAAGATGGCGGCCCAAGAGAGCCTCTCCTCCAGCCCAGCAGGCTACCTGGGGGCTGGGCGGACGGCGCGAGGGCCACTCACCACGGGACTGAGGGCCACCCTCCAAGCGGGCCGCCCACGGCTGGCTCCGGCCCGCTTCTCTCAGGCCCCACTGCTTCCCAGAAATGTGTGGGCAGAAGTCTCAGCAATTTTAAAACACTCTTCCCCAAATCAGACCGCGGTGACCGTTACTTCCTTTGCCCACTGCCACTATCTTTGTCTTTGTGCCGGAGGAGGGGTGGGTGTGGAAGGAGCGGGGAACCCTGCTGGTGAGAGATAGACAGGCAGGCAGATGGCGTGATGGGTGTGGCTGAGCCGTGGAGACCAGGCCAGGAGTCCTGAGGTCCAGGGGCTACTCCTGGCCATGACCCTCTCTAGCTGTGACCTCCGTGAACCCCAGTCTCCTCACTTACAGAATGAAGATAATAAAAATGAGGGCCCTTTCTCACTCAGAGAGATAAGAAAGTGAAGGCGCTTTAAAAACTAAATGTATTCTAGGAGTGCAACATATTACTGCTGTAGGGTGTTCCTAATTTTTCAAGCTTAGAAATCTGGTTTTGAAATGTAGTTCCTCCCAGGACAGCACAGGAGGTGCAGGCGGGCACAGGGAATGGGAGGAGAGACCACGGGGTGGCAGCCGGCAACTGGGCAGCTGGGAGGGTCTCCAAGAGCGGGCTGAGGACTACAGGGCAAGGGCGAGCAGGTCCGCGCCCGCGGCAGCACCTGGAGACACAGAAAAAGATGGCCACGGTGCAGTATGCCCTTTTGAATTAGGCTAGAATGTGCCGTTAGCTAAGAAATCCATCAGATTCCACTAATATGTACATGTTCAGCACTTCAAAGGGTAAGGGTCTATGAGAAAAATATGTTAACAAGGAATACCGCGTTCCCTGATGACGCAGTCCCATCCCATCTGTAAGCCACCACATTTTTTCACCACCATTACTATTACCATGGTTATCACCACCCACTGTGGAAGGAAGAGCAAAAGAGGGAAATGAGATCCCAGGCAGGGCTGGTAAGCTTCCACAGGTTCGAGATCAGAAAAAGCTGGAGAACACGACTTTAGTTAAGTCTTCCATCAGCCTCCAAGCCCCTGAAAATCAGACTCAGCATTTGCAGCATGTGAATATCCACAAAAATGGCAAGGGCAGGTTGGGTCAGAACCCAGGCCGAAGCCCCCGGGCGGATCACAGCTTCTCACTGAGCTGGGCCGAGGGAAGAAGAATGAGAATTTCCTAGAACACTCCAGGCATGTCATCTTTCCAGGAGACAGAAACAGGATAGGAGGGCAAGCCTAAAGTTTAATTCTCCAGAAGGCGGCAACTCACCTGAGGTGAACTGCCCACATGGCATGGACAGCCTTCCAGAATTAGAGACCACCACCTTGAAACTCTTGTGTCTCCCACTAGGAATCCAAACATTCCCCGGAAAAGAGGGTATTAAATACGTTTTCAGATGAGGGATTCCCTCATATCCGCTCCAGAAAGGGCAGCAAAGGGAAGAACAAATCAGAAACCACACAGCATGCTCCCAGGCAGAATGTGAAACAAATTCAGATATACTTCACGTACTGTGGCACGCACACCCTGATAGGTTCTGTCTGGTGACGCCATGCCCTACTCAATGAAGGAATGTTGAAAATGACATCTAAAGCTCATGCCCCAGAGAACACGTAATGCTCATGGAAAAAAATAGGAAGAGTTATTAGCCTAACTGTTGGAGAAGCACAATTTAACTCTCCAAATTTAAATAACTTTTACTGATACCATACACGAAGTTTACAAAAACTAGGATGTATCCACTTCATTTCCAGAAATTAAGAGTTGGAAAGTACCTACCTCAGGCATCTGTCCTACGCAAATAGAGCATTTCCGCCTATGATGAAGGAACCTGAATCAGTTCCAAAAGCCAAAACTAGGCTTGAGAATTCCTACCACTTTTGGAGTCATAGTTGATCTACGATCCTAATTTTCTATTTCTTAATGTCGCTTTCTAGAGGTAGTGGTTCCCAAAATAGGCTGAACATTAGAACCCCCCGGGGGGGAGGGACTGCCTAAAAATACAGATTCTTAGGCCTCATCACTGCAATCAATCATATATTCTCATTCATATTCATTCCCCCTCCCTCCGTCCCTCTCTCTCCCTCTACCCCTCTCCCTTTTAAACCTTAAATGAACTTAGTGTTTGGGAAATACTGTACTGCAGCATAAGCCTCGATGTAAACAGATTCCTTTGTTCCAACTTTAAAAAAATAAATCCGGGATGATAGCTAGTTAACCAAAACAAACATGATTTACTTATTAAATATTAAGAGAGATAACAATAAAAGAGAAAGCAGCAACTTCTTTCATGTGCTCATAACCAGAGCTCCAAAGAGTAATGCCATCCCTAGCCAGTTTGTTCTCAGCTAGGTTCATCTTGGTTCAGTGATGGCTCTGTTGAGAAAGCTGAGGCCACAGGCCCGACCAACTCCATGGTTCCCAGACACAGTTCTGACTCTCCAAGAACCTGGGCAAACACGACTTTTATTTCTCTCCTTGGAATCCACTCCATGTGTAAGCACATTTACCTGCCTTCCTGGTGGTGAAGCATAATGAAAGCGTTTGAGATTTATGCTTTGGAAATGGAAAGTTTCACCTGTAAGCCTCCCATTAATCCACCCCATCAGCTTACTCTACACAGAAATCACAGTGGCTTGTTGAAATCTTCCCAAATCCAAGCCTTCTCAATTTTATACTTAGTGACAATAAGACCCTCGATTCAAACTGAGAAATCCTTTCAGTGAAACCTATATTCAGAACTTAAAAAGAAATCACCCTCTTCTCATACCTGAGAAGAGGGGAGGAGTAAACAAGAAACCAAAAGGTTTCCTTAGAATAAAACACAAGACAAATATTTGGACAGAAATATATATATATATATATATATATATATATATATATATATATATATATATATATATATATATATATACTATCACAGATGTACCAGTTTTCTCACTGAAACTACAGGGTTGTTTTGGTTTGTTTGTCTGTTTGTCTGTCTGTTTAAAAAATAATTACATTAAAAATATATTAAATTGGTTTTCTCCTACCTGAATCCTCGGACATATCCTTTGGTAAGGCTTCATCCGTAGCACTCTTCAAAGCTAGCATCGTTTTGTTTTTAAAGAACAAGAGAGAGAAAAGTAAAGAAAAAAAAAATTTTATGTCTCAGGCACATTACATTAAAACAAAGAATCCCTAGTCATCACTTATGAAAACGGTGTTACAAACATCTATAGTTGCTATAGCACTTACTAAAACAATAAAAGTCTCCTAAACTATGGTAACAGGTTCTCCTCCCACAGAGAGCAGAGGTATTTTCAATGTTCCGGAGAGAGTGCCTCTAGTGGCTGGGAGGAGTATTACCAGGAAGCATGAAATTTCCCCGTTTCTTTCCTGACATCCAGAGCAATGACATAAGGATCCCTCTGAGAGTGAGAGCCAGGATTCAGGATTTTTAGAGCTCGCCAGGTTATTCCAGTGGGTAGTCAAGGCTAAGACCCACTAGTAAAGACAGTAATCAGAGTATGTGCTGCCACAGACAACACCTAGGTCTGCCTGCCTCTCCTGAGCAAACACTGAAACAGAGAGCATGCAATTACTGTTTCCTAATGGGAAACATATTTTTCACGTTTAACTCCCATACAAAGCTACATCCATGGCAGGTCATGATAACAAAACCTGAAATAGCTTCACTGATGTTTAGTCCCTTCAGATAAGCCTTTCATTCATGGGCAGTGAATCAATATCAGATAATAGAAGGAATACTGGCTTGAGAATTCGAAAATCTTGGTTCTTATCCCTGCTCCTTTTCTTACTGAGCAAATAATTCATACTGCCTGAACTTTAGTTTACTCATCTCTATATTTTATGTGATAAAACATACCAGCCTCCATTCCATTTTGTGAGGACTGAATACTACAGTGCATGAGGAAGGACCTGATAGATTATAAAGCATTATACAGAAGTATGGCAGGAGGTGGGGTGTTCCTCCTGCTCTTCTAGATAAGTCCCAGGCCAACTCATCCCTGTGCTTGATGCTAGCTGTAACACGGAACACTGTGCTGCACTGCTCTCACCCGTCCGGTAAGATAAGCAAATCATCACAACCCAACATCGACAAAGTCACAGAGAATAAAGCCCAGGGATAGAAACTCTCTCCAGAAGGTAACCTCCTCGAGGATTAGACCTGTGTACAAATGTGCATGTATATTGATATTCTAGGATCACATCTGCCAACACAAGATGTTATGCTCACAAACCGTTCAGCTTCTAGTCATTTCCTAATCAGTACGACCAGATTCCAGTAAAAGGTGTTGGAGTAGCCTGAGGGTCAGCAGTGAGCACGGGGTCATAACTGAAGGGCTTTGGACACTCAAGGTCTTGTTACCACTCTATGAACTATAGTTTCGTGACAGCAACTGGAACTACTTAATCCATCCAAATGTGTTCATATACAGAGAACAGTCCCCAGATGCTCTAGAAGCCAGCCATTCCAAGAGAAGTAGATTTAAAATATATATAGGCAAAATGTCCCTAAAGGGAGAAAACTCATTCTTTTCATACCTTGTTTGTCATCACCAGTCACATCTTGGGTAGGGACAGGAAAGTCGGCCATGTCTTTAACAGATAGCTTCTTGGAAAAGAAAAGTAAATTAATAATATGGGTTGGAATGGAAATGAAGTGATGTGCACACCTGATGCAAATGTTTTTAAAAGCTATGTATCTTGCCAATATTTCTGTCTCCCATAAACCCTGACATCTAATACTATTTTATTTTTTAGGTTTCTAGTGAGGTATAAGTTAATTTGTATTGAAAAATTTATATACACACACAGAGGTAAAAAATAATGACTTAGATTGAGGTACGTGTATAGACCACACATTATATCTCAATCTGGTGTGGGACTCAGCCAGAGTTGTGGAGCATTTGCCCACGACTCCAGTAAAGAACAAACCTGTGCTCTAGGTACTTTCTCACAAGCAGAGAGAGGTTCTGACAAGTGGCCCCATCACATGGGTATTTGCCAGGATCTCTTATGTAGAGGGTGTTCAACCCTGATTCAAACAGCCTCCTTGTCATGGAATAAGAGAATTTTACGGATGAGCAGAACAAAATTTTCTGCTAACTCACTGAAGGGAGAAGTCCTCACTTACACTAAGATGAATACCCAAATTGATCAAGTATTGATTAGTTTAAAATTCTATGTAAAATCTACTTACTATAATTTCTTCTACACTCTCAATTAACATGGACTCTGTCCTCTGATAAGATTACAGGATAATACATATTCATAGTTGATATATATCTGTAAACACATTCTAGAAAGATATATAAAAATTGAAGGGTGATTGGGTAGGTGGGGATAGGGATAAGAGGAGAACTTGTCACTATATGCCTTTTGATAGTCTTTTTATTTTAAACGTATTAAAAAAATCAAATAAAGATAAATTTTAAAACTTAAAGAAGTAGGGTAAATTCCTGGAGTTAGCCGGTGCTCCAAAAGGTTAACTGGTTTACCTCTCAGAATCTGAACAGCCCAAGAGACATAAGCAATACTTCTGTTTTCAAACTGTTTCAAAGAATGGAGTTAGAATACTGCTTGGTGGTAACCTGATCTAGGGTTTAGCCATCCTCAGGCAAGTCATTCTTGGCATTACAATGAAGCCTCCAGATGTAATTTAGAACAGAGAATGTATCCCAACAGCGCCCTTCTTTCATTTTCTTGTCCCACCTGGATTGTAACCCAGATCCTTAGCAGAATAAAATAATTTAGGAGCAGAAAATATAGATAAAAAGAAATCCAAAAGAACACTGTTGAAAGAAAATTTTTACATCTAAATAAAAGGAAAGACACCCCATGCTCATGGGTCAGAAGACTTAATATTGTTAAGATGGTAATATTCCCTAAATCCATCTACAGATTTGAAGCAATCCTTCTTGCTTTTTTGCAGAATTTGACCAGCTGGTCATAAATTTCATATAAAAATGTAAGGGACACAGAATAGCAAAAATATTCTTGAAAAAGAAGAACAACTTACTAAAAAGTTACAGTAATCAAGACACTGTAGTACTCACATAATGACAGACATATAGATCAATGGAATAGAATTGAGAATCCATAAATAAACCCTTAAATTTGTGGTCAACTGATTTTCAGTAAGGGTACAAAACAATTCAGTGGGAGAAAATTGTCTATTCAATAAATGATGCTGGGACAACTCGATATCCATATAAAAATAAAGAATGAAGTTGGACCTCTTCTTCACGGCATATATAAAAATTAACTCAAAATGGATCACAGATCTAAATGTAAGACCTAAAACTATAAAACCCTTAGAAGAAAACATAGGAATAAACCTTCACGATCTTGTATTAGGCAATGGTTTCTTAGATAGGACACCAAAAGCACAAGCAAAAAAAGAAAAAAAATTAGATAAACTGAACTTCATCAAAATACAAAACATTTGTGTTACAAAGGATACTATCAAGAAAGGGAGGGAAAAACAAAGAAAAATACTTGTAAATTACACATTTAATAAGAGATTTATATCCAGAATACATAAAGAACACTTACAACTCAATAAACAACCCAGTTTATAAATGGACAAGGGATAGGAATAGATATTTCACGAAAGAAGACATACAAACGGCTAATTAGCACACAAAAAGATGCTCAATATCAGTAGTCATTAGGAAATTCAAATCAAAGCCACGAGATATCACTTCACTCCCACTAGGGTGGCTAAAATCAAAAAGACAGATAATAACCAATGTTAACAAGGATATGGGGAAACTGGAACCGTCATACACTGCTGGTGGAGGAATGTAAAATGGTGCAGCTGCTCTGGAAAGTAGTTTGTTAGTTCCCCCAAAAGTTAAACACAAGGTACAATATGATCCAATTATTCCACTCCTCAATATATACTCAAGAGAAATGAAAACATGTGTGCACACAAAAACTTGTACACGGACATTCATAGCAGCATTTTTTCTAACAGCCCAAAAGGGGAAACAACCCAAACGTCCATCAGCTGAAGAATGGACAAACAAAAAAATGTGTTAGTATCCATACAGCGGAATACTATTCAGCAATAAAAAGGAATGAAGCACTGATACATGCTACAATGTGAATGAACTTTAAAACATTACCCAAAGCGATCGCATCACAAGAAAAAAATTTTTCCCTGATTCTTTTTGTTTTTTGTTTTTTTGTGGTACGCGGGCCTCTCACTGTTGTGGCCTCTCCCGTTGCGGAGCACAGGCTCCGG
>NC_041234.1:1308201-1378239 GCF_002837175.3 Physeter macrocephalus | reverse complement strand
ACCACTGCGCCACCAGGGAAGCCCTCCCTAATTCTTTAATGGCGTATTTATGTGAGATGATCGATGTTCACTAAACTTAACACAGTAATCATTTCAAGATGTATGTAAGTCAAATCATTTTGCTGTATGTACACCTTAAACTTATCCAGGGCTATATGTCAACTCTATCTCAATAAAACTGGAAGATCAAAAGCAAACATTATACTAAGTGAAAGAAGCCTGTCACAAAAGACCACATATTTTACATTTCTATTTATATGCAACGTCCAGAATAGGCAAATTCAGAGACAGAAAATAGCTTAGTGATTACTAGAGGCTGGGGGAAGCGGGGAACAGTAGATGACTGCTAACGGGTACAGGCTTTCTTTTTGGAGTGATGAAGATGTTCTAAAATTCGACTATAGTGATGGTTGCACGACTGTCAATATACAAAAAAACCACTGTATACTTTACACAAATTGTATACTTTAGATGAATATGGTATATGAATTATATCTCAATAAGCCTGTTTACAAAAGAAAGAAATCCAGTAATCTAAGAAGTACTGCTAAAGACAAGTGTCCCTGAAATTATAATCTTTACTTCTTGATGGAAATAAGTACATGGTACAGCTCTGCCGTCTTTAGAAAAAGATGTACTGCTGAGCAAACTTCTCAAGACCTGACTCAGCTACAGCTCCATTCACAACAAACACCTTTATGGAGTCATCCTTCACAGGGCTGGTACCAAGATCTATCTAAACTCCAAGCATGGAGAATTCCCTGGCGGTCCAGTGGTTAGGACTACACGCTCTCACTGCTGAGGGCCCAGGTTCAATCGCTGGTTGGGGAACTAAGATCCCACAAGCCACGTGGCGTGGCCAAAAAGAATAATAATAAAATAAAATAAACTCCAAGCATGCATTCTTGTGTTTAAAATATCTCCATTTCCAGGCTTCACAGCCACCTGTATATTTGCTCCTTTCCTTTTAGAGATGATAAGTGAGTACATGAAGAACAGCAACATGAGTCAGTAATTAATTTCTCCAAAAAAAACCAGCATTATTTATCTCTGCTGGAAAAGCAAAGACCATCTGATACCATGGCCAGTTGGAACAAAAGGTTTAACTAGAAAAAATGCGAATTATGACTTTTTTAGTAAATCACCTAACAACGACATAATCTTACACAAGCAGGGGTACCCATAGCAAAAAAAACTAAAAATTTAAAAATAAAACAAAACAAAACAAACAAACAAAAAATAAAACAGGGCAACTGCATAAGACAGTTGTAGAGATGTCTGTCCTGGCCTGACAGACAAACTTCTCCATACACTGTCAGCAACCCCAGAGTACACTGAGGGCCGGGAAAAGTGACTGACAATCATACCTGCTTCACCATCATACACATTCTACAGAAAAAGAAATTGAAAAAGCCAAAACTCTTCGAATGCACATCTATCACTCCACCTGAAATCACTTTATCTCCTTCCCAAGAGTAGAGATCTGCTGAGGAAAGGAACACGGAGGCTACGACTCAAAGAAAGAGCAGTAGAGAGGCCAGGAGAGACGTTATCAGAGGGGCGCAGGAGAAGCAGGCCTGACCCGCTCAGAGAGGAGCAGAGAGGATGGCATCCACAACAGGCACCACAGGCGCGAGAGCCTTGTGGGAAAGAATAAAAAATCACACACAATCACAAGGAATTTTTTAAATGGCCCTGTATCCTGCCTTTGACTTCTATCATCTTGCAACATCGCAGCACTGTAATAGGAGCCTATGAACAAACCTCCATTTATGAAACATTTCCAGACTTTTTTCAGGGTGGGAACAGCAGATATCATAAGCTGTCATCACAGCAATCATAATGGTGGTGATGGTGACGAAAGTGCTGATATTAACACTAACCATAAGGACCCCTAAAGCACACAGTTAAGCCCCTGCATCAGTGGCCCAACGTTATAGGAATTCTTCGGGTTTCTCTTGAGGATCATCCACATCAGGCAGCTTTCAATGTGATCTGGGGCCCTCATATACAGTTCTCAAACCTCCTCTCAAAACTGTTCTGATTCATTACACCTTGTTAATAATCAGCTGCTAAAAATACAACTTTACAATGTTTACTTCAAAATTAAAGCTCGGTTAAAGTAAATAACCTGGCTTACATTTTTCTGGCTTAGTTTGGCTATACCTAAATTCACCTCTAAAAAGTCAAGAGGCTACTTTGCTTTTTTCACCAAATCTAGTTTTAGGGAGAAGAGAAAAAAAGATAATTATAGATATATCTGGTGTCTAGATTTGAAATGCTGAGCTTCAAAATAAGTACTAAGTATTAAGAGAAATCGTTATGAAAGCAAATTTTCCAGAGTTTGTAAAGAACAATCAGCTAATGGATTTAATAGTACACACATCCTTACTTATTAACATATGAAGATCTTTTACCTCCATCCGATTCAAGTCACGGGGTTGTTGGTTTGCTGGCATTGACTCAGAATAAGAATCAAATAACGCACACTCCCACTTGGGCTTAGGAAAGGCTAAGAAGAAACAAAAAGAATGCATAAGAATATATACTATAGTCATGGTGGTCATTGTTTCCTAGCAGCTTTTCTGTGCTTGGTAAAATAGAGCAACAAAATCAGCCAGCTCCTATATACTAGAGATGGCACTAATCACGCTGAGGTAGTATTTCAAGTTCTTTACGTATACAAGCTAGTACTTCTGCCATGCCCACTTTACACGCAATAAAACTAAGGAGCAGCGAAGGTAAGCACCTTAGTCAAGGTCAGAGAGCCAGTAAATGAAGAGCGGGGACTTGAACTGCCAGCACTCCTGCTGGAGGGTCCATGCTGTCAGCATTTCATGTTGTAACATAGAAGTCATTTTCCACCTTAACCATCACTATCACAATACTTCAGTTTTAACTAAGCTACTAGCAGCCTTTTAAAATGGCAGTAACTATGAGGATAGTTTGAATACCATAAACATTAATTGAGGAAATACTTCATTTTAGCTATTACTACTGGAAGTAAACAGACAAGATCTTACAATGATAGGTACCGAAGAAAGCTTTATGAAGTACTCATTTCTTTTGGCTACCAGGAAAAACAAAAATAAGAGCACAAGTTCTTCCTGATTTATAACAATGAAATAAGAATCACATTATGGGTTTCTTCCAACATAGTATAGTGACAGCAGCTGTTAGCTGGGTAGCTGAGTGGATCAGCATAAGAAAAACCATGGTACCTGGTAAGCTAACACTGAACACTCACACTATTTCTTAGAAACAGATTCTGTTTCACCACTTTTGTCACAAAGTAAGTAAAAAAGAAATGTCTCAACAACTAGGAAAATTGTCAATACTCCAAAGAGGAAAAGCAGACTGGGGTAGACAGTAAACAGAAGCTACAAATCAAATTTGTCAAGACCAGCTATTAAGAAATCAAAATTTTAATGCCATGTTTAAAAACATTTCTTTGAATCAAATGTTAAAAATGGATTGGCAGGGACTTCCCTGGCGGCACAGTGGTTAAGAATCACCTGCCAACCTAGGGGACATGGGTTCGAGCCCTGGTCCAGGAAGATCCCACAGGCCGCAGAGCAACTAAGCCCTTGAGCCACAACTACCGAGCCTGCGCACTAGAGCCCGCGAGCCACAAGTACTGAGCCTGCGCGCCTAGAGCCCGTGCTCCACAACAAGAGAAGCCACCGCAATGAGAAGCCTGTTCGCCGCAACTAGAGAAAGCCCGCTCGCAGCAACAAAGACCCAACACAGCCAAAAATAAAATAAATGAATTTATTTAAAAAGATAAAAAAGCACAGAGAAGACCCAAAGAGTCCTGGCCATTTTCTTGAACCAAATACAAAAATAAACAAGGGTGATAAACCATTTAAAAGTTAACTACTAAACCCTTAGGGTTTGCCTAAAATATACTATCACTAAGTTTGATGGGGTTTTATGAGGTCTCTCATGATTTTTGTTAGAACTATTTAATGATTATTTAAGATTAATCCCACAAACTCTGGAAATGATGTGCAATTTTTGTTTAATTGAAGGGTATATGATGGATTCTTCTTCAGTTGTTTCTATAGAAATGCATGCTCCATAAAAGGCCATTAAGAAATGCAGGGGGGACTTCATTCAAAATGAAGGGAGATGCTCTTGACTGCGGATCTATTTTTTAGACTCTTCTGTACTGCGTAAGCAAGGTAAAAGCAGCCATTTGCAGCAGTAAAGGATTCAAGAGGCTATTTCTGTTTTGTTAATACACTTTTTGCTCAGGGCTTTCAGACCTTTAAAAATTTCATCAGCGACTTTTGAAACAGTCCGTGAAACACCTGAACACCTACACAGTGACTCCTCAAATAAGGAGTCATGACACCCAGCCTAGGTTCCTTAGCCACACCACATAAGAACAAGGAAACAGCATTCCTCAAGACCCCAAACAGGAAAGAGAGGGAGGAGAGAGACAGAGACAGAGACAGGGACCCAGAGAGAGCCTCTAAAGAGGAAACAGAGCAGTGTGTCATGCTGCCCAACTGCAAACTAGTTCCTGGGGACCCCTGAGGGTCTCCCCCAGCCTGTAAGGAAGGGGAACACGCTGGAGTTACGGCCCGCTGGAGTCAGAAAGCAGCTGCTATTAGCAAAGTCCAAGCTCTGAAACAAGTAATAGCTTTTGCTCTCTGAACCCTCCCCTTTGTCCATTTTCTGAGGGCCTCTGGGCAAGATCCCAGAATGGGTCATGCTTCCCCCAACATGTTCACCGGTCCCTGGCACCAGCCACATACTTAGTCTCTTCTTTTTGGTTGAGCCTCCACCCCGTCACTACCTAACACAGAATGACAGACTTTTTGTTTAAGAGTCAGAGACCCGAAGACTGACTTAGATAAGTCATTGGGCACTTTGAATCTAGTGCCGTTATGAGGAGGGGACAAGACAAGATAATCTAAGGCCTTTCCAGATCTAACCACGAAATTTATGATCTGTTCATGACGAATCACATTTTCTTTAGACACTGGTTCCCTCCTGCCAATAATCATCAGTGACTAAGCTCTCATGTTTTACAGGCCCACTCTAAAAAGTGAGAAAGGCTGTTGAAAGCACCAGCTATTTCTGGACCCTTTCGATGGAGGCTATACTTCTGTGAATAATAGAATTCACGTCAGAAATCAGCGCACTGCCTTTGAAAGGGCAAGAGACACTATTCATTTTTTCAATCTTCCAAAGAAGTTAATACAAAGGTTGGACTCACCATGACTCTTTCCTATTCAAAGGATTTGGGGGTAACTGTTTTAGTAATGAGAAAGACAAAGAGAGCTCGAGTCTAACTTTCTGGCATGCTAGAATGTTCTATATCTTTATCTGATTGCAGTTACATGGGTGGATACATATTTTAAAAATCGAGTGTACATTTAAGATCGGAGCCTTTCATACATTTCACTGTATGTAATTTTTAAACTTTTTCATTAGGTACAAGACTCCTAGTCCATTCCGTTGCCCAAGGCCACTCAGGGACACCAGGATGGGCCTAAAGATGGCAAGTCAGCATTGGCTCTACAGGAAGATCTTCCTCTTAATTTTTTTATCAGCTGGGGATTCAGTAGTTGCCTGGTCCACAATTTTCATGAAAGGGTTAAGTGACTTTGGTTCAAATCCATCCAGACAGCACTAGAATGGAGATAAAAGATGACTCACATTTGCTAGATCATCCCTATGACTCACATTATAAGTTGTGAGAGTCTAACATCAGTTAATTAACAGCAACTGTATATACAAAGGACTCCTCAAAGTGTCTGGACAACATCTTAAAGAACAAAACTCTCTTCCAAGGTCTGGAAGGAAATGTCTAAGGTTTAGGATTTAAGATAAGGCATTACCTGCTTGCAGGTACTCCGGCTGCAGAGTTGGAGGCAGGCCCTCAGGCAGTGGGTAGCCGTTCTTCCGGGCCACAATGAGATGAAACGCAGCACAGAACTCGGGCAGGCTCAGGGCTCCATCGCAGTCAGCATCGCTCAGTTCCCTAAGGATAGCAGATGTTGTGAGCGCCTAACACGGGGCTCAGAGGGAAAGTTACTCAGCCTCAAACATGCAAACACGACTCCCAGGCTCTCTGGTGGAGGCCCTGCAGGGTCCCCAAACCCATATAAAATCTCAGTGGGCCACAGGGAGGAAGAAAAATCGACACCACTAGCATGAGTGGCACTTTAGAAATAAAAATTGAAATCCTTCAGATTCTCCAGTAGATCTGTTTTACAACAGAGTACACAAGTAAAAAAAACTATGGCACGAAAAGGCGAACGATGCCCACAATTCACACACAGTAAATGCGCCCCGGACGACGTGGTGCTCAAAACAGTCAGAGGAAGGGCTGGCCCTGCCCTTTCACCGGTGTCCTGGCCATTATTCAGTTACCCAAGCTCAGATACAAGCACTTCATTTCTCAGCTTTAAGGAAAAACCTTGAACTTTTCAAGTCGCAAATGTTGTATCAAAACTTTGCTTGAGAATTCCCTCCTGGGAAAACACAAGTAAGCTCAGTAAATACTGGTTGAATTATGTTTTCAGATAAAACTAGCAACTAGGGAAGGCTGGAACCAGATGAGATAGAAAGGAAGAAAGGGAGAGGCTTGAAAAGGCTTATCTTTGCTTCAGCCGTTGTTTCCCACTGAAAAGCAGAGACCTATCTGCCAAAGTAACTAAGACCCCATAAGCTCAACCAGTCTCTTAGGTGTACAGAGACGAGTATGCTTCTGTTAGGACAAGCAGAGCGAGAAGGCATATACAATCATAGTAGAAAGGGGGTTACTATTTGAAAGAAAAACCATGGAAGGTAAGCTCCGGAACTTTCCTTTGGAGCCTTCACATCCTTGTCCCCCTTGAATATTCAGAAAGCACCAGCTCCCCAAGGTAAGGAGCCAGGGAACTGTTTCAAACACTGGGTGGAGAGAAACCCACAAAGTTTACATGGATACGTCTCAACAAAAAGATAGAAACCCTCATGCCGATAATGTTAAGACTGGGAATTCTGCCAAAACAGACTGTATTCTTTACAAAATGATAGTTTCTCTTTTTTCCTAGCTTTAAAGCCTAATAAGGCTTGCCATTTTTTTTTTTTAATGCTAGAATATATTGCCGAAAAATCGAAATTCAGCTCAGGATCCCAGATACAGTGGCATTCACAAGTGTCAGCGTGGAATAGTTTTCCAATATGTTGCACAAAACATGACAAGCAATTTTAAACTCTATTATAATTTTTTTGTAAATCCTCATGAAAAAAAATTTTACATAAATATTCCAACACTTTAATTATATATTTATCACAGCGTGGTCTCCCACCCAGTCTTGAGGAAGAAGAGCCCACACGCAGTCAGGAGTTTACAGAGCTACGGAGCGTTTTCATAAACGCAAACAGAGCCATCTGGGCCAACCAGCACAGCCCTTCTGGAGCCGCGGA
Organism: Physeter macrocephalus; assembly: GCF_002837175.3. Lineage (NCBI taxonomy): Eukaryota > Metazoa > Chordata > Mammalia > Artiodactyla > Physeteridae > Physeter > Physeter macrocephalus. The sequence continues at coordinate 1,370,811 of NC_041234.1, read as the reverse complement.
TGCAGCCGGCACAGCAGCAAAGCACCGGGCACAGCACATGTGCAAGTCTGAACCAGGGCCCAGCTGATAAACACCAGCCAAATTTACGAAGCTCAGAGGCAGCGAGAAGAGTCAAATTTAACTTAATTCCAAAATATCTGTGGAACTTCTGTTCACCTGGCCTCATAAAATATTATAAAGAATAGCTTTTCAAGGTTCTCCCGTCACTTACACCACATCAAACAGAAAAATCTGAAAATAAAACACACAAGATGGAAATTCTCATACGCTCACACAAGTGCTTAGACTGAAAAGGCATCTAGGTGAGGATAATAATTAGGAAATTGCTTTTTAAATAAGAGCTAAAACAGTGCGTAGTATGCGCCAGACACTATTCTTTGTGCTTTTCATATAACTTACTTCATCTTCACAGCAACAATATTCTAAGTTCTTTTCATTCTCTTAGTCTGTTTTTTAAAAAATTCAAAAGATTAGATTTTTAAAATGCAAAAGTAGGAGCTAAGGGATGGCTATGGATAACAGTATGATACTATGAGGCATTAACTGTACTTACCATATATAGGAGAGTTCTGGAATGGAAAGCTTTGATTTGGTGAAGAAGTTCTTGGCCACAGAACCTGTCAAGAGCCATTGTTTAAATAAATCATGAATTACTTATCTAGAGCAGCTTTTATATTTATATGTAAATGAATCACCATTTTTTTCATTCAGCAATTCCCACCATATAACCACAAATATAACAATTATTCATCAAAGCAACTACGAATTGTATGGCTAAAAAGCAACATACAAACGGCTTTTAAAAGAGTATGTAAATTAGAATAGGGCAAAAGAACTAACGACAAAATACTTATTATGACATGAAAATTATATCAATTCCTTCTTCGTATTTCCAAAAATCTGCAACATTTACTAAATATTCAAAGGATAACTATCAAAATTTTCAAAGTAAAAATCTGTCGAGCACTTTTAATGAACGGATGCAAAAGTAATACACGATCATGGTAGGAAAGAGCAAAAAGAAGAAAAACTAACACCATTAATCTCATCATACTAGAGATAAGACAGACATCTTGGGAAAGCGTTTCAGTGAGATTTAAGATCTCTTGGTGGCTCTTCAAGAATCGGATCCAGGAACCTCTTGCTACTTTCTTTATTCATTGCAAATTCACCAATATCAATGGAAAGCAGGTAATCATTCCATTTTACATGTTACCTAGCTTCAAGCCCCAACTGCACTTAAAATGTTTAGACCCAATCCTTATTGAGATTGAAATTTTTATGCTTTCTGCTCTCAAAACAGTTTCACAATTCAAAAGCCTCAAGTCTAATACAAAGAACACTCAAATCAAAGCCCTAAACTCTATTTTAAACTGATAAAGTCAAAAGTCTTTCCTTAGCCATCACGAGACTTCTAACTGGCCTTGAAGCAAAGGATTATAGTGGACCCTAAGGCAGACTTATTTTCCTTTGATAGATGAAGGATCAAAGACAAAGTACCCTATAAACGAATGAGCCTTCTCCCCAAGAGCATCCTGGAAATAATGCGGACACAGGACTGTTGGCCATCCATGCAGCCTCCTTTTCTTGTCAAACATTTGTCAGAAATGTCTTGAAAGCCCATTTGCCAGCTATTTTATACATAGAAAGGCATTCTCCCCTAATTTCATTCTTCTTTTTCCCTCCTGATCTCCTTTCTTCAAAGTATAATAGGCTCAAACCCACAGCTAGAGACCTGGCCTGGCCTTCACACAGTAGAGAGAGACCGTCAGCCCACAGTGTCCCAGAGTGGTTGGGTGGCGCCCACAGGGAAGATGATGGCTAACGAGGTCAGAGAAGGAGCACTTGAGCAAGCCCGAGTGCTCCCTCCTTTGGTGCTGACAGAAGTTCAAACGGGGAGCTGGAACCCTCGCCCCAGCCCCACCCCCAAGCAACAGAGAAACCCCAAACAAGCCTTTCCTTGCTCTCTCCAGCCATTTTCAGATCGACCTGAGAGCCACATGTGGGGCAGAAGAGGTAGGAGGGAGGCTTAAAAGCTGTCAGCAGTCAAAGATCAAAACCATGAATCCAGACGTTTTCTTAGGGGTCTCTCAGCCCAGTAAACTACAGCTACCCACAGCATTGATCCATCAGTGACTGAATGTTAATACATCCAATATATACAGATCTTTAAAAAAAAATAAAGACCAGTAACCCCCTGTAAAAATGGGTTGAGCTATGAGAGTTCAAAGAAAGACATGCAACTGACTCTTAATCATATTGAAAAAAAAAATGTTCAACCTTGTTCGTGAGACATCTGTAAGTTAAAGCCACACAAAGACATGATTTCTTGCCTATCAGATGGGAAAATACAAAAGTTCAACAACGTGTTTTGATAACAAGACTATGGGAAAATAGGCACCTCATACAATGCTGGTGGGGTGACAAAATGGCACAACCCCAAAGAAGCGGTGTTTTGCAAAATCACATGTGACCCAGTAATCCTACTTCCAAATTATCCAAGGATACACTAACAAAAATATAAAAAGACATATGCAGAAGGCTATTTACAAGAGAAATACTTGTAATAGCAAAGGACTAGAAGTAATCCCAATAAAGAACTGGCTGAATAAATGATTGCACATTCACACAATCTATAAAAGGAAACGAGAAATATCTCTACATACGACTACAGAGTAATCACCAGAATATACTGTTAAGTGAAAAAAGGAAGGTGGAGGAAAGAATAAGTAGTATGCTACCACTTATCTAAGAAAATATGGAGATAAGAACACACACACACATATATAGAGATATGCGCATACACATATTTGCTTCTGTTTTTAAAAACAGACAAATAAGCCATTAAACAAGATGTTTACCTATAGGAACAAGGAAGGAACAGGGTAGAGGAGATAGGGACAGGAACTAGACTTCTTTGAATGTAGCTTGTTTTGTAGACTCAACTTTAGGACTGTGTTAATATTTTACATAAGTGAAAAATTAAATTTTAAGAACACAATCCCTAAAAATTGAAATCAAAACAAATAAAACTGAAAAGCACAAAGCTGGAGAACTCTCACTATCCAATTTCAAAAGCTTACTATAATAATCAAGACAGTGTGGTATTGGCATTAGGCTAGACATACAAATCAGTGAAATAGAATTGGTAAAGAAATAAACTCTCACACTTACAGTCAGTTGAATTTTGACAGGGAACCTAAAACAATTAAATGGCGGAAAGAATAGTTTTTTCAACAAATGGAGCTGGGACAACTAGATATTCACATGCGAAAGAATGAATTTGAACCCCTACCCCATATCATATGCAAAAATTAACTCAAATTGGACGAAAGACCTAAACGTGAGAAATAAAACTGTAAAATAGGGAATTCCCTGGCAGTCCAGGGGTTAGGACTCTGCGCTTTCACTGCCAAGGCCCGGGTTCAATCCCTGATCTGAGAACTAAGATCCCACAAGCCACACGGCACGGCCAATAATAATAATAATAAAACACAACTAATATGACCTTGGATTAAGCAATGGTTTCTTAGATACGACACCAAAAGCACAAGCAACAAAAAGAAAAAATAAACTGAACATCAAAATTAAACTTTTTTGCTTCGCAAGATACCATTAGGAAAATAAAAGGACAAGCCACGGATTGGGAAAAAAATATTTACAAATCATATGTCTGATAAGGGACCTGTGTCTAGAATACACAGAGAACTCTTTCCACTCAACGATTTTTTTTAAAAAAATGGCAAAGTATCTGAATAGGCAGTTCTCCAAAGAAGACATACAAATGGACAGTAAGAGCATGAAAAGATGCTCAATGTCATTCTTCATCCAGAAAGAGATACCACTTCACATCCACTAGGACGGCTACAATCAAGAGATAAAAACAAGTGTTGGCAAGGATGTGGAGTAAGACACTACTGGTGGCAATGTAAAATGGTGCAGCCACTTTGGAAAACAGTCTGACTAGTCCTCAAATGGTTAAATACAGAGTTATCCTATGATCCAGCAATTCCACTCCTAGGTATATATCCAAGAGAAATAAAAATATACATCTACACAAAAACTTGTACACAAATGTTCACAGCAGCATTATTCTTAAAAGCCAAAACAACCCAAAAGTCAATCAACTGATGAACAGATAAATAAAATGTGGTCTATCCATACAATGGAATGATATTCAGCCATAAAAAGGAATGAAGCTCTGGTACATACTGCAACATGGATGAACCTTAAAAACATTATGCTGAGTGAAAGAGGTCAGACACCAAAAAACACTTATTATACAATTTCATTTATATGAACAGCCCAGAACAGGCAACTCTACAGAGAGAGAAAGTAGTTTAATGGTAACCTAGGGCTGGAGGGTGGGGACAGCAGGAACGGGGAGTAAATGCTAATAAGTAGGTAGTTTATTGGGGGGAGGTGCTCTAAATCTAGATTGTGACTATACTACACTAAAAACATTGAATTGTACACTTTAAATGGGTAAATTTAGAGTATGTAAATTACATCTAAATAAAGATGCTTTCTAAAAAAGGGACATCAACTAATTGCAGTGTATGACCCTCTCCTGACCTTGATCAAACTAAACTTTTAAAAAAGGCATTTGTGAGACAATTGGGGAAATCTGAACAAGACTTGATATTAAGTAATTTGTGGGGTTTTTTTAATGTGCTAATGAGTTGTGGTTATGTTTTTAAAAGAGGCCTTATCTTTACAGATACATCCTGAAATATTTTCAAATGAAATAGTCTGGTAATTGCTTCAAAACCACCTAGGCTCAGAGAGGGTATAAATAAAACCAAATTGTGAGAGCTGAGGGATAGGTACACAGGAGTTTGTTATACTAGCCACCTGAGTTGTGTCTGTATTTGAAATTCTGCAAAATGAAAAGGTTAAAAGAAAATAAAAACATTCCTAAGAGCTACCTATTTGTATTTGGCTAAATATCTGCATACATTGTGAAGAAACTCACTTAAGCAGTGGGTAAAGTTAGCAAGTGGTCAATAAACGCAATCTGGGTTTCTGCTTTTTTTAAAAATCATGTTGTCAACATTAATTTTTTGTATCTACAATATTCTGCCTTCAAATAAAGCCATTACCACCAACCAGAAAATGATATCTGCGTTTATACAGGTATGTTTCAACAACACACCTTATTTCACGAGAGAAAATCAATCTTAGTCCACACTGTGATATGTCAGGTTACAATTATCAAGGACATATTGTTATTCTTCACAATTGAAGTATAAAAAGAAAGTTTTATGAATTTGTCTTCCAGACTCTACTATTTCACTGTTTGTTTAGTCTTCAGCCGGGTGAAATGTAGGCACGTAGGAATTAAATCAGTTCCTCTCAGCTTGAATTTTGCATGAGAACTCAATAGGAATATGTATTTCTGAAGATAACCCAGAAGAACTAACATGTGGACATAAAAATGCTGGCCAATTTTCCTCCCATATTTTCTCCCAGAAAAACCAGAGGAGAAAGACTGCAGCCAAAGAAAACGAACATGAACTTGAACTCTAAGGTGTATATAACATAAGGAGACCTGTGACAGCAACTCTTTGGGAGGCTACACTATGTCCTTGCTGTAACACCAACATAATGAGTACGCAATTAAAGGTGCGACACTCGTTTCAGGAACTGCTCCAGCTAATAAGGCACAGGATCTGAACCAGGATGCTCCAAATTCCCATTTAACCCCCCTTTGAAACGGAAACATAACTTTCCCAATATCACTGCCAAGTGTTTTTCTGCATGGTTTATAGTTGATGAGACATTCAACCTCAGAGAAAAACAAACTAAAATCATAGAAGGTTGTTGTACTCATTTTGTGTGGACTATTTCTCAAGATGGGCGCTGTTATTTATGTGAGACAGTGAGCTGGGACCCATGTTCTCACCCGCCAGACTTTGTTACCTGAAATGAAGGAACTCGGATCAGGCTGAAGGGACCGGAACTGGTTGACATAATATTCTCGCTGCTCTTCCGTTATCCTCCAGGGTTCGTCTGGGTAACTACTGTTGTTATCCTGCAGTTCTCTCTCCACTGAAAAGGACTTTAAAAAGAAATCAATAAGCAGATGCTCACAGAATCTGTCCTTTGTGAAACGAAGTAGAAATATTAAACCCAAGCATTATAATTATCTTTTTCCTCAAGAGAATGAATTTAAACACCTGGTGAGTAGAATTTAATGGGAATGTAAACTTCTGAAGGTCAGACATCATGCTTTATACCTTTCTTTTGCATTTCCCAAAGTTGTTAAGAGGACTGAGCATGAAATATTGAACACTTGGGTGAGTGACGAAAGATTTTCCAATGTGATGAAGGGGGAAAAAATACAATCGTTCTTTTCTGCAAATATTCACCACATTTTGATCCTTTCAAATTAGTTGAGTAGATAGTAAGATAATCTCGATTCTTTTTAAACCATTTTTTTAAAACCTAGAACAGCTATAACCGCACCATCTTTTTTTCTGAGGCATTCCCGTTGTATAAATCTGGGAATCAAAAGCTCCGAATCAAGTCCCACGTCCCCAGGTCCCACCTGAGTGGCAAGTCAGGATCACCAAACCTCTCCTTCCACATTTGTGAACTGGGGGTTCTACTTAGTAATAGAGCTGAGTGCAAAGATGGGCTGTCATGGTACCACAACAAACAGGGTAACAAGGGGTGCATCCGACCTGCCACTAGGGGGCATGCAAGCCAAATTTGAGAATTTAAGGATACAGAGAAGCAGAGTAGTAGTGCAGGAGAAAACAGCTCTGCTAAGCAATGGAGAAAGAAGCAAAAATGGTGATTCTGGAAGGAGCAGCACAGGGCTTTGTTGCATCCCTCCCATCTACCCTAAGGCTAAGGTGCTACTTGCCAAGGGCCACCTTCATGGAACTAAAGGGTGAACACAAGGAGGGTGAGCCTTTAAGACAAAAGGAGACTAGGAAAGAAGGGGAGAGGTATTACTACTGATACCCATCAAGGTGCCTGCTTCTGAATGAACACACTACCAAGGAATTAATCATTAGGAAGGTATTCTACTCACTATCCCCAGAAAAGACAGCAGACCATGTCTGCCCCCTGCCTCAACCTCCCCAACAAACACACACCACATTCTGGAAGTAACTCTTCCCAGGAATACTTGGCTCTCCTCTGATGCCATTCAGAGAAGAAACAACTCTGTAAAAAGTTTGAGCTGTGATATGACCTTGAGATGCCATCTTTGAAGTTTGCATACTAGATGAGTTTCCACTAAATCTAAATCAAACCGTTTTTAAATGCCCTGAAAGTCACTATCCAGTAGTTAATGCCTTAAATTCATAGAGTGTTTTGAAATTTACAAAGCATTTCATACGCCCCTGTCTCACCTGAGCACCTCAAACATTTGAGAGGTAGACACAGCAGGTATTAGTATGCTTTTCCCAGATGAGGAAACCGAGGCTCAAAGAGCTTAAGGGACATGCCCATATGCTTCACTGAACCCCTGCAGTCAGCAAATAAGTGCCCACTTTTTTTTAATCTGTTGCCAAAATCTCCATGCTAGGTATTGGCTGCTGCATTCCCTGGCGTTGACATGGAAGCTTCTATTCCCCTAAAATGCACTCTCCTTCCCACCTGGAACCGAAGCTGCCATACCCAGTCGTTGTTGGAAGTGTCATCCCATAACCAACTGCTCACCCTATTTCCTCTGCCACATTACTTGATCCCTGAGTGGCATCAGTGGTCTCTTAGCAGGTCTCAAGTCTAATCTGACAGCAGGAATCAGGAATGGACAGGAGAAAGTGACTGATTCCTCTGCTTAAAAGCTTTCAGGATGACCTATTGCCCAATAAAACAAATCCCCCTCCTCCACCTGGCTTTTAGGGCCCTTATAATCCAGCCTCCTCCTTGGTCACTCATAGCAGGCTTCTGATAGCCCACATGCTCTCTCCTCATGGGTCAGGTTTGCGTCTTCTCCCCAGACCACCCTTCCTCTGATCCCAGCCCACTCAAATCCTACCCATCCTCAAGTCCCATGGCCCCGAAGGACTCTGTGACGTACCTGCCAGGCCCACAGCCACCGCAGAGGCGCTACCTGCTCCCAACCCCCAGCTCAGCTTGGCTACGAAGATGGGTCTGGAACCACATGTGCACAGCGTGGCCCACCTCATGCCCAGTCTCCCCCAGCTGAGTCCAAGTAAGTGTGGGTGGGCTCACAGTTGCTGGCCTCTGGGATGCTCCGGCCCAGAAAGCTTTTCTCTAGCGAGAACAAGCTGGGCCAGATGCTCATTCTTGGGGATGTGGATAAAAAGTAGGAAGATCAGGGCTTCCCTGGTGGCGCAGTGGTTGGGAGTCCGCCTGCCGATGCAGGGGACGCGGGTTCGTGCCCCGGTCTGGGAAGATCCCACATGCCGCGGAGTGTCTGGGCCCGTGAGCCACGGCCGCTGAGCCTGCGCGTGTGGAGCCTGTGCTCCGCAACGGGAGAGGCCCGCGTACCGCAAAAAAAAAAAAAAAAGTAGGAAGATCAGCAAGCAGAGAAAGCAGACCCTGGGCAGATGCAGAGTGGGGCAGGGGTGTCACCAGGGAGCAAGAACTGAGCACAAGCAGAATCTGTGAGGAACGGAAGTACAGAAAGAGTGGTGGCTGCTGGCGGCCCAAAGGTAAATGGACAGTGAAGCAAACTCAACTAGGGCCAAGTCTGTTCATGGCACAGCAAACATGAATAACCAAGAACTCCCATCCCTGGGGACCACTGGGCCAACCCTCGCCTCGCATTTCTTGGATTCCCGTGAGAACCCCAACCCCTTCCTCCTTCTCAAGAAAACTTACGCTGACAAGGAGAGTTCCTGCTCCTTAAAACCCAAAGTGCCAGGACATCCCCGGTGGCGCAGTGGTTGAGAATCTGCCTGCCGATGCAGGGGATGCGGATTCGAGCCCTGGTCCAGGAAGATCCCACATGCCGCGGAGCAACTAAGCCCGTGCGCCACAACTACTGAGCCTGCGCTCTAGAGCCCACGAGCCACAACTACTGAAGCCCGCGCGCCTAGAGCCCATGCTCTGCAACAAGAGAAGCCACCGCAGTGAGAAACCCGCGCACCGCAACGAAGAGTAGCCCCCACTCGCCGCAACTACAGAAAGCGCACGCGCAGTGACAAAGACCCAACGCAGCCAAAAATAAATAAAAATTTTTTTTAAAAAGTGCCTTCCAACAATGAGAGAGGGCATCTGAACACCAGGCAACCCATACCTGGTGTGGCCCTTCTACCAGCCTGCACAAAACATGTTAACCTACCCCCATCTCTTTCCCCTTGCTTCTCACTTCATGTTTTGAATTGATTTGATAAACCAAGTGATTTGAGCATCTTAGAAAACATGAATCCTTATTATAAGTATGCTAAGTATCACACAGGTTGAACATTTAAAGTGCTGTTTGTTAAATATCTTCATTCAGGTTTCGATCTGGAGGGCGAGAACCATATCATCTAAGCTGTCATTCTGCACACAGCCCCTAGCAGGCTCAGCACAGACACTACAAAAGTCGGGTGGGGGCCACTTACTGACGGACTCTAACAACTTCAGGGGTATGTCTTATGTTGAAAGAGATGCAAAAACACTACTCTATGCTGCGTGTAATGAAAGAAAGCCTATGAGTCCATTTCATATTTTATTTTATTTTTTTTAAAGAACGACTTGAATTTTTTTTTAATATTTATTTATTTGGTTGCACCAGGTCTTAGTTGCGGCAGGCAGGCTCCTTAGTTGCGGCATGCGTGTGGGATCCAGTTCCCTGACCAGGGATCGAACCCAGGCCCCCTGCACTGGGAGCGCAGAGTCTTATCGACTGCACCACCAGGGAAGTCCCCATTTCATATTTTAAATCTTGAGACCTATCAAAAGACGTCCCTGTCGGTCCCATGGTCTGATCTCTATGGAGAGGTTTCAAGTTCCTTATTCATTAAGTGAGTGATTTCAGAGACAGGCAGAAGGGGCGGATCACACTCCACACTCCCTGAAGCCGAAATATTCCAAAAGAAAGCTGATCTATACTACAGGAAGCCAAACGATGTGAACTTTGCTGCAGAAACACTGACCTGCTCATTCATTCATTCATTCATTCACAGACACTTATTCAACATCACCAACATCCCAGACACTAGTCACGAGGGATACTCTGATGGTCAAACACATTCTCTTTCCCAGGAAGCCTACAGTCCAGTGAGGGAGAAAGACGGGCAATCGCAAAACAGCGAGGTGTGAGCTGTGGTGAGAGAGGGAACTCCGGAGCTCCATGGCTGGGAGTCAGTCCACCGACCGCCCGCATCCACATCACCTGGGGACTCGTCAGAAATACAGAAGCCCAGGCCCTACCTACCCCACACCTAGTGAATCATCAAGTCTGGGAGTGAGGCTCAAGCATCTGCAATTTAACAAGCCCTCTAGATGATGCAAAGCACACTCAAGTCTGAGAAGCAATGCTACAAAACATGCAGGGCAAGGCAAGCAAAAGGAACAGCATTTGCAAAGACACCTTAAAATGCCAGAAAATAGCCATCTCCTAAAAGTAGCTCAGTTGAGCTACATACAGATAGAATGGGCTGCCAGTGCAGAGGACATGCGAGTGGAGCTGCCTCAAGACGGTCCAGACCAGTGGTCCTCAACCTTTTTGGCACGGGGACCAGTTTCGTGGAAGACAATTTTTCCACGGACTTGGGGGGGCGGGGAGAGGATGGTTCAGGCGGTAACGCGAGCAATGGGGAGCGGCCGATGAAGCTTCGCTCGCTCACCCGCCGCTCACCTCCTGCTGTGCGGCCCGGTTCCTAACAGGCCTGGGAACGCTACCGGTCCACAGCTCAAGGGTTGGAGAGCCCTGGACCAGACCATGAAGAAGGTTCAGGGGGGCACCAGGTTAAGGGCTTTAAACTGTATCTAGAAGACAATCGGGAACCACAGATAAGTATGACACAGGCCAATGAAATAATCAGATTTGAGTTGCAGAAAGATCACTTCAGTGAGGAGAATGGAAGGAAGACTAAAGGTCGGAAGACCAATTAAGGCCATAGCGGCAACCCCGGCCAGAGGTCAAGGTGGCCCAGAGGTAGGGAGGGCTATGAGGGGAGTAAGAGAAAAGAGCCATAGAGCCCCCACCAGATGAAGGCCCATTCCAGCAGCGGGATGGCGGCTTGAGACCTCTCTGGCAGCAGCTAGGGGGCCATCTCCTCCAAACGAACCCAAAAGGCAACCGTAACAATCAAAGACCTGAAATCAGTCACCTAAGAGAGAATGTCTAATTGCAAAGACTGGAGGCACTGAGAAATGGAGGCGGGGGAACGATGGAGCCTTGGGCTTCCGAGGAGAAGCTGGAACCAGGAAGAGCCCCACCTCCATGTGCACCCAAGAGGCACCCAAGTTCCACTCCAGCTCCGGTGGTTTGGTTGGCCGGGTGGAGGTTTTTGCTACTTGGTGCCAATTTTGAGCTCTACCAGCGTTTTTAAGAAAATATAAAAGGAGGGAGAGAGAGAGAGAAAAAGAGAGACAGAGAGAGAATCTTCCGCATCTGTGTGCTTAAGCCTCATACATATGGTTCATTATACAGTTTCTCTAGACACAGGAGAATTAGATTTGCTTATATTTAAAACATTCAAACCCTTGGTTTTGTTTCAAGGCAAATGCAAATATCTGGCACTGCAACTTGTTATCTCTGGGGAATACAGGCTGTTTATAATGAAAGAGACTTCAAAAGACTCATTAAAAAGTAATACTATTAATAAAATCCCAAAAGGTGACACTTACCCCTGAAGTATCTTAAAATCAAACATAGATGAAAAGTATGAATTGCAAGGAGGCATTGTGAGGGAGAACTTAAGAAGGGGGTGTGTATTGTTTCAACCACAGAACATTTCTGTTTAGAATATAACCCCACCCTGGAGGCCTCCTGTCAATGCTGCCTTAGAGTCCAGCCATTTCACCTGAGGGAGCGGTGCGATGATCTTTGTTAGAACAACACCTTTTTGGTGCCTTAGCAAATAAACCGTCTGGGGGAGCAAAAGCTAGGCTTGCTCCTAGCAAGCCCACAGTGACTCTGTGAGGACAGCTCCCCTGCCAACGACCTTTTGGAAATAAGAACACCATACTGCGACCACTGATCAAAGCATGATCTCATGAGCAAAGATATGAGAAGACTCAACCACCCTAAAGGGGAAGACTGGCTCACAGGCTGATAAGACTAGACCATAGCCCACGTGACAATTAAGCTGCCTACAGAAAGATCCGGGGATTGATCCATCATGGGGCAGAGAAAAAAGAATCAGGGAAGCAAATGATAGCCGTGCTTCTGTGTGGGGTTATGGTGGTCGTCCTCTGACCGCTCACGCCCTACATGCCTGGTGTACGGGTGACACCGAGTGGCTGCCCAGCCAGTGATGACATTTTCCAGCCCTTCCTGCAATTAGCCACAGCCATGCAAACTGAGTTTTAGCCAATGCAGTGGGAGCGCAAGTGACCTGCACCACTGCCAGGCAGGGCTAGCACCCCGTGGTCCTCCTCTATGCTTGTCCCCATCAGCCCACTGAGAAGGGGCGGCACAGCCACAGGACAGAAGCAGCCCTGTCGCCTGAATCATCATGTGGGGGAAAGCTGCCTGCCAATCTGTGAGATGAGTGAGAAGCAGACCTGCTGTGGGAAGTCATCAAAATGCGGGGCGTATTTGTTAGAGCGGCTGTTACTCCAACCAACCTACCCTTCAAGCGAGGCCCAAAGGAAAGGCACACCTGCCTAGCGCCAACAGCACAGCCGCTCCCGCATTGAAGACGAAGCATGAAGCCATCTTCCTTTTGTAATCTGACCACCTAATGACCTGAGACCTCTCTGAGCCCAAACAGCTTTCTAATTTGATTGCTCACGAAGACTGTCTTCCGGGACAGCATGTGGATGCATCTTTACAGCCGTCTTTCTAGGCTTGGTTAATATGAGTTTGATAGGAGATTCTCAGGGAGGAAGTACAGAGTAAAGAGAAAAGAGGGCTGTAGTAAAACTGGGAAAAACTGGGAAATGAGGAATGAAGAAAGGAGCTGATGAAGGAGGTGGAGCTCTGCGATTTTGTTTTTCACATTCGACTGTTCCGTATCATACTCTATAGCCTCATTTATACTGTTTCCCACCTCGCTCTCATTCTAACGTAAGGCCCATGAGGACAGGATATTTTGTCGATTCTGATAACGGCTATACCCCAGAGCCTAGAAAAGTGCCTATCACATGGGAAACACTCAAAAGACGTTTGGCGAATAAGTGAACAAATAAACAAATGATGGGACAAGCTGTCAATTCTGACTCATAGACAGAACGGTTAACCTGAGCCCTCCTATAATGACTGGAGCTGAAGTTTAGATGTACTTACCAAACAACTGTCACCCAACAGTGTAAAGGCTGGGCCCTCTCCCTTACCTATGAAATCAGAGGGAGAAGAAAACTTTTTTTTTTCTTTTTATTTTAAAATATTATAGATTCGCTGGAAGTTGCAATAAATAACTTCTGTTTTTACCTGTAGCAAAGTTAGTTACAATTAAATCCTAACAAAGCAATACAACTTTATCAGTTTCTTCATGGAAATAAATTCACAAAGATGCCTTTAATCACATACTGCCAAACTTACTTAGGGATCTAATCTCAACAGCTTAGAAGGCTGAAGCCCAGACTATAGGAATCTCTGAGTCTAATGAGCAATGCACAGTTGCTGCTTATTATGATAAACTAAATTTTTTAGATGATCACCACAGACATCAGAGAATGTCAGATAACATGTACATTACGTGCCAGACACTGTAAGCACCTAATACACAGGATCTACTTTCATCTTCACAACAACCCGCAAAGTAGATCCCATTAGTCCCATTTTGCAGAACAGGAAACTGAGGATTAGGGAAGGGAAGTGACTTACCAAGACCACACACCTCGTAAATGGTAGAGCCAGAACATGAACGGAGTCCAGAGTGTATACTCACTCAGCGAGCTCTGTGGTTCCCCCCTCTTAACCATCCATCCGTCCTTTAGCCAGGTACCATTTCCTTTTAAGAACTAACCTCACTGTAATGCCTAAAATACTGTCACAATTCTGCAGACTGAGGATCTGAGTTGAGGATACAAATATCCTAAACTTCCACTTCCCCCTCCATTACCTAGTTTAGTTGTAGATTTTGGCCAGTGAACTATTAAATCATACAGACAGAGCACCATCTTATTTCTCACATAACTTTTGCTTATAAGCATCTGGCACGTTTCCACATCAGGAAAGAATCCTGTAGAGAGCCATACAATACAGATATTCAATCACTGCGCTGTTATTTTAGTATGTGGCAGTAACACTATTTTGATTAACAAAAGAAATGCTTATGAGTAATCACTGTCTCCAATTCTTCCACCAGGAGCCAAGATCTCCTACTCAGAAGGGCATTTTTCCTTAACGATTGTCAGGATTTTGCTCTCCGCTTAGAGGGGAAGAGCAGGAGAAAGCAAGAAATCAGCAGTAAGAGGAGCCTTGGACGAGGCTGCGGGCTTCCGGTGCTATTACACTAACGTGCCAGCCCCATCCTTGCTGATGAGGTCAAGGCTGCCTGTCTCTTCCCCACTGCCCTCCCCTTAACACTCAAGGCAGCCTGAGGTCAGATGGGAAACAGATGCACCAAGAACTCAGGCTGAATCCATGGAATGCTTTAGAGAGTGAGACTACAGACTGGAGGTGCAACAAGAGTGCAGGTTCTGGAGGCAGACAGGTTTGGGTTCAAATCTGGGATGGTCACTTACTCACCATGAGACCTGGGTCACCTACTTCACTTCTGAGCCAACAGTTCCCCACCTACCTCTGCGGACTCACCTCCCCACGACTCCAGGCTCCAGCCACACCAGCCCTCTTCCAGCACTCCATGCTACACAGGGCACAAGGGCTCACTAGACACGGGCTCCACCCCCTCTTAGCATAACGCCCTGCACTGCAGACAACGGCTACGTAAAAACTACACCTTCTGAACACCTCTGCTGCTAGAATGCCACACTGGAGTCAGGTTCCACTGAACACGCCCACGGAAGACAGATGAAGAACCGAGTCGCACGGTGCAAGAGGCAGGGAACAGAGCGTTCACTTTGCCAGCCTTGGTCATGCAGGTGGGGCACCGGGGCGAAAGCTAGGGCAGCAGTTGCCCCATTCCACAGCTCTGCTCGCGGCAGAGGCGAGGCTCCCTTAGCCACCAGTTCTGCTGTGGGGTTTGGGAATTGTTCCTGCAATCTCAGAACACAGTCTGAATTTTCAGTCCTTCCAAAGAGTTGGCAGGCTCTCCACACCCCTTATTATAAATCCCTATTTGCTTCAGCTAGTCAGAGTAGATTCTGGTGTCAACAGTGAAGCATGCCCTTTGTCCAGACTTTTCCTGGGGCGTGAGACACCCCTCTCCTCACCTCCCAGCACCATCCCTCCCTGCCTGGTGAACTAGGAGTCCTCCTTCACAGCTTAGTCCAGCATCACTTCTTCAGGGAGGCCTCCCTTCCCTTTCCAGCCCCAGGGCCGATTTCTCTGTTATATGCTATCCAACCGCTCTCTTGCCTTCAGGGCAACTGTCAGTTTCCCATCATACACGCAGAGGCAGGATCATGTGATTCCCATCCATCTCCCCGCTCAGCTGCTCCTCCACAGCAGGCACCATGTTTGTCATCCTCAGGGCACGCTGGCATGGCGGCTGACCCATAGAGGCCACTTAGTAAGGACTTCCCAATGGATGAGTCGAGGACACAATCTGGCAGGCAGTCTACCCTGCAATCAAGACTGCTGGGAGGACGAAAGGGCACAGACTAGTGAAGAGGCCGGCACAGCACGGGGCCCAGAGAAGCACTCTGTCGGTAGTGCCTCTTGCTGGGACAGATGATCGGGAGCATGACACCGCCTGCTGCCCTGAGATCGGGGGACACTGATGCGCTTAGGGGTAAAATGGTGCCCTTGTAAGGGAGCCTTTCCTGTTCACACCACACTATCTACTGAGACCAAAGGGTCCTAGGAAACAAACACCACACTCCCTTCCAGCTTTACAAAGTACTCTCTGACACCAGGAGTTCAACTGGGTGTTTTCGGCTATATCCAAGAGGCTAATTCAGAGGCACCCTGTCTACCAAATCAGTGTGGGCCCTAGCTACTAGCAGGAAAGTTCTGGACACCATAACCCTTTAATGAAATGCTCACAGCTGGGGTGGAAAAGCAACACTGACCCCACAAATAAAATGTGCTTATTTGCTTTCATCTAACCAACCTGTCTAACCACATGGATGCTAGAATCCTAACGTGTACCAGCCGACCATTCTTACGTTCCCCACCGCCTCTAAGCATGGATTCTGAAAGGCCTTAAGGCGGCACCCCAATCAGTCATGATATTTACTGAATCAATATCTTTGTCCCATAAACATCCTTCAATCTCTATCCCAGACACCCTCCTCTTATATCCTAGAGTCACATTTCTTTCAATGATCCAGTATCTCTTCACTATTCTCATCTCATAACACAGAACATTTTTGCCTTTCACGTAGAAGTGTCGCCCAGCGAAGAAACCAGGTGACTGCCATCACTTTAATCATTAAGAAGGGTAGGTACATGGGGAGCACCTGAGGAATACCATAAGCGACAGCTACAAAAGATTTAGGCTGAGAAAAGTAAATTTCAGTATCATTCAATAAAACGTTTCAAAAATAAGGGATAGAAAATCTGAAAAAGAATTATAAATAGATGAAGGAAATAAGTAGGAAAAAGAGGCTGGATGCTATGAAAAATAGGACCTCTTTGTGGTAAGAGCAGTGACCACTGGGATATCTGTGTGTTCTAGGTAGATCCGGGGAAGTAGAACACATTAACCTTTCACCCCTTAGGAGATGACCAAACTCCATCTAGGGTTTCAAATCAAATAGGGAGTGAATCTGGTAAAACAAGATGTCAAACAGAGAACAAGTCACGTGCATTACGATAAATTTTATCAAACCAGTTCTTCCTGTTACACACAAAGGCAAACACACATATACCCTCTCCCTCCCTCCCTGCTGTCCCTCCCTCCCTCCTCCTCCTGCCCCCTTTCCCCTCACCCTTCCATTTCAGTCAGAGGAAGAGAAATTAGTTGCCTGAGCAATGCTGAGAGGTACACACACACACACACACACACACACACACACACACACACACACTGTGTTGACATTTACCATCCCTAAAACAGAAAATTTTCCCAGCCCTGATCTCTAGCCATAAACTAATTCAACTTTACTGCCATAAAGCTAGAAACAAGAAATCAGTGACAGTGGGCCTGGGGCACTCCAGAACCAAAAAGAAGTGGGGTCCCTAACCTCCTCTAAGGGCATCAGGGGCCCAGGACCTCCTCTCAACCACACAAAAGAAGTGCTAATTAAAACTACACCAAGATTTCATTTTTCACCTATCAGATTGGCCAAGATCCCTAAGTTTCTTAGCACACTGTGTTTGCATGGGTATGAGAAAATACACACTTTCATACATTGTTAGTAAGTGTGTAAATGGGCACCGCCTCCAATTTGAAAATCTCTACCAAAAATTCAAAATGTGTAGCCATTTCACCCAATTATTCCATTTCTAGGAACTATTCGTACATATATACAAACACTGTGATTTCAAGTTCTAGCTATTGATCAGAGGGGACTGGTTACATGATTTCTGGCAGATGTACACAAGGAAATACTATGCATTCGAAAAAACCAAAAAGATGAGGACATACTCTATGTACTCTTACAGACTGTTATTAAAGCTTATTGATAAGTAAAAACTGCAAAGTGCACAACAGATGTATAGTACGCTACCACACATGTAAAAAAGTGGATCTATATATTTTGCATATATTATATATAATTACATATAAGAATACCTATATTCACTTGTATATGCATAAAATAATCCTCTAATGATACAAAAGAAATGGGTCATGTCAAGTGCCTTGGAATGGGGAACTGGATGGCTGGGAGAAAGAGTGGGAAGGATACTTTTCTCTCTGTACCCTTTTGTATCTTTTGAATTTTTTACATTTTTTAAAAAATTTTTAATTGCTCTGAAGAACAAGAGTATTTGAAAGCTCACAGCCCATGATCCAATAAAATAACAGCGTGGTGTTTACTGCAGAATCTGAAACAAGCAACCAAAATCTTCGAGCGCTTTGGCTGCCACCTAGTGAGGAGGGAAATCATCACTAGGCGGTGTTTGGGCTCCAGCCACTCGGGAGAACGGCACGTGGCCGGCCTGCAACCTGAGGACTAGTGAAAGTGACCCGGTGCTGGAGGAGACACTGGGAGCTTCACAGGGGGCAAAGTCAGAGCTCGCAGAAAAGGGGCGAGGGGAAAGATTCCAAAGTAAGGGGGAAAGGCCTGAGGCCCTACTGAAAAACAAAACACCAACCCACACACAGGCCAAATGATGCCTTGCTAGGGATGTCCCGGACCCTGAAAGAGCCGCCACGGGCTGGCTACTTCCTGGTTCATCCCCTGGGTTGAGCATCAGGGAAGGGAACCACAGACACTGGGACAGGACCTGGTGTGCCCTACTTGCTTCCTGCTTCTTTCTGCTCCAAACTCGGAGCACCAGCTCCCTCATGACTCAACTCTCAGCCACCTCACTACATCCCACCCCAATCCTTCGCCACAGTAATCTCTAGTTTCTACTCTCCTTGTCCTCCTGGCATGCTGGTCCAGTCTACCTATAAAATAGCTTTCCCACCACAGAAAGTTCTCTCACTTCTTTCACCACACATGACACGGTCTTTGCCATTTAGAACCACACCAAAAGGACCAAAGGAGCAGACAGTACCCGTCTCTGGCCATAAGTACCTATGGGGCAGGGTAGGGGGGCATGGCAAGAAATTGAGATTGAGTGAGAATGAGGGGAAAAAGGAGACAACTAAGTTAAATACATGTTTTTCAAGTTGCAGACTTTTAGATTTATATGGTGGCTGGCTACCAATGTCTAACATCTCCTCCTATACCTGTTCATCAGAAAACTTTCACCGAAAACACAGCCAAACCCCCAATTAGAATGGAACGGTGATAAAGTTCTCTAAGTTCTGTTTGTCATTATTTTGTCTTTGAAATAAGAAGAGCAGCAAGTATTGAGAATTTGCCCCCAAAAGACTGTTAAGTTCATCCTTCCATAAAGAGAAAAAAAAAAAAAATCACAGCACGTATGTTTTGGGTTTAAAAAGTAAGTGTGGAAAAAAAAAGTGTGTTTGGCTTAAAATAAAAGGTATTTTTAGTGGGATCTGGCTGGAAGGATATTTCATTTCCCAGACCAGTCTCCCTAAAGCCAGGTAAAGGTATACTGCATATATTAGATATATAAGAATACTTGTATTTGCTCATATACGCATAAAACATTCCCAGGATAATACAAAACGAACAGACCACACTGGCTGCCTCTGAGATGGAAAACCAAAAAAGATCAGACGCCCATCCCTCCAGTTGACCCTCATGGATAAATGAGCGGATGAGCAATGAACTGCTTTTTAAGAATGAAAAAACGGAAACCTCACACGTACAAGAAATATTAGAAAGTTCTCACACTTCGTGTTGTCAATGGAGAAAAAGCACAGATGAATTAAGACAAAGGAGAAAAGCCGGAAGGCAAGACCGAGGCTGAAGAGTAAGGTTCCCATGCTGAGAACACTGACTGTGTGGGAAACACTGGGCAGCTCTGCGGGGCCTGCTGTGTCTATGGGGGTGCACAGGGGCCCGACACCAGCGCCTCGAGAGCCGCGGGTGATCTGCTGGGAGCCGTGGGCAGAGAGGGACAGGCTTCAATCAAGGGAGCAGGAGGACCACATTCGTGTTTTTGAAGATGATTTTTGTCCAAGATGAGGATAACGGATTTGAAGAGGCCAGTGGTGGAAGCAGGAAGAAAGAGTCAGAGGCTGACAGATTAGATTAGGTGACAGAGGGCAGCATGAACTGAGGAAGTGCAGAGAAACGGACAATTGAGAGAGGTATTTAGAAAGTGATATGACTAGTACTCGGTAGCCGATGGGCAGACAGGATGAGAGGGGCGTCAGAAACAGCGAGCCGTGTGCTGGACCACGTGCCAGGGGCATGGAGCCAGGGGCAGGAGGGTGAGAACTGCTTTCGTGGGAAAAGACGTGCTTAAAGTGACGGTGGGGGGACTTCTCTGGTGGTCCAGTGGCTGAGACTCTGTGCTTCCCAATTCAGGGGGCCCATTTCAATCCCTGTCGGAGAACTAGATCCCACATGCATGCCGCAACCAGGAGTTCGCATGCCGCAACTATTATTAAAAAAAAAAAAAAAAAAAAAAAGGATCCCACATGCCACAACGAAGATTCCGCACGCGGCAACAAAGATCCCACGTGCCACAACTAAGACCTGGGGCAGCCAAATAAATAAATAAATATTAAAAAACAAAAAAAAGTGACAGTGGGACATTCGAGTGAAGACATCTGGCAGGTGGTGAGATGTGGCCATCAGGCTCCATGTAGCTAAATAGTAACAGAGTGAGAACTAGACCCAGGGATCCCCAACACGCAAAGGGCAGGTGAAGGAGGAAAACTGAAATAAAAAGCTTAGGAAGAGGCAGTCACAGAAGCAGCAGACAAACCAGGAGAGGACAGCGCGAGCAGGAGGGTCAATTCTAAACCCTACGCCAGCAAAATCACAAATGACTACGTGATCTAGATGGTTAGGATCACTTGTGAAAAGTAAACCACAAAATGACCTAGCAACACACCATGACAGAGAAGCAGGAAAGAATATTTACCATTTCTTTACACACCACTGTCAACCACCCACCAACACAGGATGTGCTCAGTATCTGAAATTTCAAGGGGAAAAACGTCCAACACCTGAATGAAAAAATCAAAATTCCGAAAATATTAAGACTGTTCATTCCAATGTCTGGGACTGAATTCCACATAAGCACCTCTGACATGCCAAGCCCATGAGCTGCAACAGTGCTGAACCAGAGTCCCTAAAAGCCTTCCCCCGTTCCCAGAGGCCACCCTTCTTCCAATCAGGCAGGACGGACTTGAATACAAGGCCACAGAGGAAGCTAGGAGAGAGCGAGGCTGCCACCAGCCCATGCGCATGGCAACATGGGGAATGAGTGACCCCGGCCCAGCCCAGCGTCACACCCAATCCCTATTAATCCCCTGCCACCAAAATCTTCCACTTTACATCCTCTCATGTACATGGCTAACTCAGGTTGGCATTTTGCTGCCTGGGACATGGAGTTCAGCCAAACCAAGTTGAAAGGAGTAAGAAGGAAACCTAAGAACTGAAGAAAGAAAAACACATCAGCCACGAAAACCACAGACTGCTGTCCCGAAAAAGGCCCCTTGCTCTCATCTTAAACAGAAGGCAATGCTCCAAACAGGAGGGGGGACCTCCACTGACACCAAACAAACATTAAGGGAATCAGACTGCTGCAGAGTATTACAATGGTCTGTTAAATCCATTCCAGCTCATTCGTGTTACAGAAAAAGAGAAGAAACTTGCCCAAGGGCATGCAGAGCCTGCCTGGACCTGGGCGAGAACATGTCTGGCTTTTCTGCACAGTCCCATAAGTCCTTCTAATGGCCAATGGCTGCCAAATACTTCTATCCAGCCCCAGCTCTCCCAAGAGCTCCAGCCCCATATATCCTACCAACTCCTTGACACCTCCTCTTGGCTTGTCTCTAAGGCTCAAATTCCAGTATGCAACACTGATCTCATGATCTTGCCTCAACACTCCCAATGCTAGCTTTTCATTCAGGGCTTCTAGGCTTAACAGATGACATCACCATCCAGGCGGTTCCTGAGACAAAGACCAGGAAATCGTTTCCAGTGTTTGAACTCTAGCCCTACCACTTCCTAGCTGTGACCTTAGGCAAACTAAGTAAGGTCTTTATACTTCAGGTTTTGTCATCTGAAAAATGGGATAATGACAGGAATTAGCTCATAAGATAAGCCCTGAGCACTGCAAGAGAGGTGTATAAAGTGCTTAGCTGATAGAAAACATCTTTGTCCGCACAGCTCCCTCTAGCCTCTCACCTGCTCTCCCCCGCCCCACCCCCGACCCGGTTAACATGGTTCAACCCTTCCCCTTTCAACTCGAGTCTGACTCCCCTCGGCAAGCCTCCCTTGATCAGCCCCTGCCTGCCAAGGCCAGGACCTAACTCACACCGCCATTTTTCGTCCTCAAAGCACACTGTAATTTCCACTCATCACATATCGTAATTATATATACTTTGTGATGGTCTGATCAATGGCCATCTCCTCCAATAGTCTATAAGCTCCATGAGGGCAGGGACTGGGTGTGTTATACCTCATTTTCGTATTCTCAACACAATACCTGGCACTTAATAGGTATTTAGTAAATATTAGTTGCTTGAAGCGCTCAAGAAGCACGTTTACCAGCAGAAAAACAGACCTAGAGATCAGAAGAGAAGTCCCAGGACACCAATCCAAGTTGAGAGCCCATGGCCATCTCAGCCAGGTGGCTAAGCAGAAAGGGCCCAGTGAGCCCCATCCAAGCATGGCGAGGTTCGGGATTTACTGCTTGTTTGACCGTCATTCTAACAGTTCAGGATGTGGTCTCCACAGCACTAGAACAGACTCTGCAGAAACATGCATGGCCACACCTCACAGATTTTTTACATGAAGCCCAGTCCCTCCGATACCTTTCCTAATGTAACCATCACTCCACAGTGGGTGTGATTCTCGTGTTTAAAAACACGTATTTTTGTACCACAGGACCTCTAAATGCAGCCAACTACTCCATCTGCGGCTCAGCTGAAGCAACAACTGTCTGTTCCAACTTGGGGGTAAAACTGAGCTCTGCTGGACCTAGGAGAGAATGGCATCTTGGCTCCCCGATATGGTACCAATAAGGGATTTTCAGGAATATTTTTACTACACCCAACGTTTATTTATACAGCAACTCTAGAACCTAGCCTCCTTGTAACATGGGACTCTAACGTATATAGGAAAGTATTGGAAAGAGCAGGTTTTGACACTGGGCAGGCCTGGTTCGAATTCTGGCTCTGCCACTTACTAGTTATGAATGAAACCTTAGACCCATGACTTGACCTCTCTCGGCCAGTTACCTCATCTATACTAAGAGATACAACAATACCTAGATCTGATAGTTGGAGGAAGAATTATACACAAATACACAGCATGTGGCTGAATTATCTACCACCTTTAAGAAAATTCTTTGTACACAGAGTTCTACCTCAGAAGTTAAGTTCTGTACCATGCCTAACACAGAGCCCCATCCCCAGAGGCTATAAAGTGAACACCTCAATCTCCCTTTGCCTTGTTTATTCTCTTCTAGAATACCAGCCCACTTCTTCATGGGAGTATCTGACATCACCCGTCTATTGTGAGAACTCCCTGAGCATCAATGATCCTTCTTCCTAAGTTGGACAATTGAAATGTTATACAAACCACCCTACTTCCTCTTGTCTTTAGAGTCAAACAGCCAATCCAGTTTTCTCAGGGTTTTTCTCATGCTGACATACACACACACCCTTTTTTGGGACTATGACTTCACCAGCATAGGACTCAGAGGTACTACACAAGGTAACAGTTGCAGACACGGGAAAAAATAAGAGCTCTTTATCCAAAGGAAACACTGGAGAAAGGGAAGCTGAAGTTTGCTAAGTTGTGGTGTAGCCGGGAGAAACTGGGAGATCACTTGTGCTTCTGCCATATTGTAGAGATTACAAACAGAAAACTAGTTGCTGCCACTTATAAAATAACTGTTCTCCAAACAGCACTGAACTAGGGAACTAGGCACTGAGAGAAAATACAGGAGAACCACCTCTGCCTTCCAAAGCTTGCAACGTAACTGGAGGCACAAAACAAAATGGGCAATAGCGAACTATGCACTGAATAAGTAATATTAAAGAATAAGGCAGAGATAAGATAGGCTGTTTTGGAAAACGTAGAGGCCTCCTGAAGGAGGTGCCTACTGCTTAGGCAGATAAAGGTGGAAGGGCATTTTAGACATACCAAAGATTAAGAACCAGCCCGGATTAGTCTAGAGACACTGAGAAGGGGAGAAACACACACAGTAGAAAAGATTTAGGAAAATACACAAGCAACAGAACAAGAAGTACAATATTTGCATTAGGGGGCAGTTTTATGTCCTCCTTACAAAAACAAAACAAACAAACAAACAAAAGCAGGGCCATCAAAAAGCCATACCCCCGAAGTCTCCCACTGGCATAACCCCACAGCGGCGTCACTTACCCGGATAAGGGAAGCCTGATGCCGAAGGGGTTTGGCTCCTGGGCCCCCCAACGAGGGTCCCTCAGGCTGGACAAGGGGCTGTCTAGCTTCATAAGGAGCTGAAACAGCAGGAGGGAAAGTCAGCATGGTAGACAAAGATTCCACCCAAAAATTATGATTTCACACACAAATTGCTACAGTGTCTGCTTTTCAGGGAAGAATTAGCAAAAGAATTAGTTTACAGGGATAGGGCAGCCTAAGACAAACAAACCTTGGTGCCCCTGGGTACAATTTAACTGAACAATCTAAAGACAGTCACCCAATTCATGATAAGGCAGGAAAATATTTACATCAGGTTAAGATTAGGAATAAATTAGAAAGGTGGAATGGTGTGAACCTAAACTGGGATAAAAAATAATGAGAGTAGTTAGGAAAGTGCCATGTTTTAAGTGTTCAAATTCTAAATATAAGGTAAATTCTATATATACCCTGCTATTTAAAAGGCTTCCATTCATCATCCACACCCCCAAAGAAGCAAGAAAAGGAATATGCATTTTGAACATTAAGAATCAACGTTATCATTTATTTTGTTTTATTTTTTTTTAATACTTTTTTTTTTATTTGACTGCATTGGGTCTTCACTGCTGTGCGCGGGCTTTCTCTAATTGCAGCGAGCGGGGGCTACTCTTCGTTGTGGTGGGTGGGCTTCTCATTGTGGTGGCTTCTCTTGTTGAGAAGCACGGGCTCTAGGCGCGTGGGCTTCAGTAGTTGTGGCACGTGGGCTCAGTAGTTGTGGCTCGTGGGCCCTAGAGTGCAGGCTCAGTAGTTGTGGCGCATGGGTTTAGTTGCTCCACGGCATGTGGAATCTTCCCGGACCAAGGCTCGAACCCATGTCCCCTGCATTGGCAGGCGGATTCTTAACCGCTGCGCCACTAGGGAAGCCCCTATTTTGTTTTATTTTTGAAAATAAATGCCACTGTCATCTTTTCCTTAACGGAAAGAATGTAAAACCAAGTAGAGAAAACTACAAAAAGGAATAAATGCATTTTATATTTATTATTTTATCACTTAATAACCAAACTAAAAATAATTTTTCTACCTTTAAGAAAAGGTTTTAAGCCACCAAAATGAATGCATTTTTTTCATTCCTTTTATTTCCAGAACACTTAATAACGACCTTGCCAATACGGTAGGAAAACAGTTAAATGTAACCAGGTAGTATTCAGCTCCAACAGAAAGGAGAAATTATCACTTAAGATGAAACCATTTCTGATCTCTGTGGGTTAACATTTCAGGTTTTTGGAAGTACATAAACAAGTAAAATGCCTTTTTTCTGTAGCTTCTTATAAATAAAATTACATAGAGACAGCAGAGCAGCCTATTATGGCATCACCTTCAGCATACTTTGAACTTTTTAAAATAAAGAAGGTATAACAGCACGTTAAGAACAACAAACCACTCTTGGGCTCACAACTGCTCTTTGTATTTCCTCCAAGGAACTGGAACACAGTATTATAACACATTAAATTACATTAAAACATCAAAATCACTGCCTGGCAAACCATGACATGGATTTTCTGACCCTGCTAAGAATGTATTAAAAATACAAAACCTGCAAAAGAAACATACACAGAGAGCACACAGTCCAAATCTTAAATAAGTCTCACATGGTAGGCAGGTGTTGCCCTCAGAGAAGGATTTTTAAGATCATTCCATTTTGATGGAACATCAAATTTAACTCCTGTAGGAAGGTTTGAACCACAGCAAACTGTACCACGGCTGGGATACCAGTGGTCATGAGCTTCTCCTGGGAAGCTGGCCTCACATGGCTCTGCCTCTGGCTCCCCTCAGAGGGAGGGAGCTTCTACTGCTCAGGAGGGACACATGTGGAGGGAGGCCGCCTGGCCCATGGCTCCAGTCCCTCACCGACAAGGGTCTTCCTTCCCTTGGAAGAGACAAACACATCTTATCAATAAGGCTTGAAGGCTCAGCCGCATGGTGGGTCATTTTTGGAGAAGCCTGGCCTCAATGGCAGATTTTCTCTTCCTATTCCTGTGGGAAGCCTGAGTTGTCCACACCTGCCTGTGACTGGAAAGATGAGTGTCTAAAGCCCTCTGGTCACAAATCTTAGACACATGCTCCAATCAGCTCTACTGGTACCACAGCTGATATTCAGGCCACCATCAGTCTGACTCCTGCCTCGCTCCTCAAGTGAAACTGAACTCAGGAGGTAAAAAGGTAAAAGGTAAAAGGCTCGTTTCCTCTACTCTCCTTCCTCCCAAATAAAGCCTGAAACATGCAACTCAATGCAAAATAAACAATTCTTAGATCCCCTTATAAGAGGTTGAATAAGGAACTAGAAGTACCACCTTTCTCCAAGGGGAGGAGTATAAAATGAACCCTAAAGATTTCATCACTCTGAGATTCAGTGTCAAACTAGAACAGAGACCACAACTAACTGCCCCATAAAGACTCCCCATCTGCAGTCACCCAATGAACGATACCCAAAAGGTGACTTTCAAGAATACTTAAGAGCTTCAAAAATAAAACGGGTGCCAGATTCTAGAAACACAAAAGGAAATACGAGCGAATATCTGAGCACCTACAATGTGCCACGAATTGTGCTAGGAACAGATGTTTATATAACATTCCTCGTTTCATCCACAGAGCAAACCCCTCTGAGGCAGAGATTATTCCATTTCACAGATAAGGGAAACTGAGGCTCAGAAAAGCAAAATACCCATAGTCACAGAGGCTAGAAATGGACAGAAATGAGAAATGTAGGCCCACTAAGTCTACCTTTAGGCCCAGGAGATGGACATCACAGCCCATGCTCTTAAGTGAGAAGATACGTAGAACTGATACATCAGAATAAGATGTATAAGAAAAAGTAGAACAGACATTGATTTTAAGATAAGACATGAGATATCAGAAGAAACAGGTAAAAAGAGTCAAAAGTAGTTGCCTCTGACTGGAAGGAACATACCTCAACGTAATAAAGCCCATATAAGACAAACGCACGGCTAACATCATACTCAGTGGTGAAAAGCTGAAAGCATTTCCTCTAAGATCAGGAACAAGACAAGCATGCCCACTCTCACCACTCTTATTCAACATAGTTTTGGAAGTCCTAGCCATAGCAATCAGACAACAGAAAGAAATAAAAGAAATCCAAATTGGAAAGGAAGAAGTAAAACCGCCACTGTTTGCAGATGACATGATACTATACATAGAAAATCCTAAAGCTGCCACCAGAAAACTATTAGAGCACATTAGTGAATTCAGTAAAGTAGCAGGATACAAAATTAATATGAAGAAATCTGTTGCATATCTATACATTAACAACGAAGTATCAGAAAGAGAAATTAAGGAAACAATCCCATTTACCACTGCAACAAAAAGAATAAAATACCTAGGAATAAACCTACCTAAGGAGGCAAAAGACCTGTACTCAGAAAACTATAAGACACTGATGAAAGAAAATGGAAGACAACACAAACAAATGGAAATATATACCATGTTCTTGCACTGGAAGAATCAAAACTGTTAAAATGACTACACTACCCAAGGCAATCTACAAATTCAATGCAATCCCTATCAAATTACCAATGGATTTTTCACAGAACTAGAACAAAAATTTTTTTTAATTTGTATGGATACACAAAAGACCCCGAACAGCCAAAACAATCTTGAGAAAGAAGAATGGAGCTGAAGGGCTTTCCTGGTGGCGCAGTGCTTAAGAATCTGCCTGCCAATGCAGGGGACATGGATTCGAGCCCCGGCCCGGGAAGATCCCATATGCCGTGGAGCAACTAAGCCTGTGCACCACGACTACTGAGCTTGCGCTCTAGACCCCGCGAGCCACAGCTACTGAGCCCTCGTGCCACAACTACTGAGCCCGTGCACCTAGAGCCTGTGCTCTGCAACAAGAGAAGCCACCGCAATGAGAAGCCCGTGCACCGCAACGAAGAGTAGCCCCCACTCACCGCAACTAGAGAAAGCCTGCGTGCAGCAACGAAGACCCAATGCAGCCAAAAATAAAAAAATAAACGTATTTTAAAAAGAAGAATGGAGCTGGAGGAATCACACGTCTTCACTTCAAAAGAGCAGGTTTTGACACTGGGCAGGCCTGGTTCGAATTCTGGCTCTGCCACTTACTAGTTATGAATGAAACCTTAGACCCATGACTTGACCTCTCTCGGCCAGTTACCTCATCTATACTAAGAGATACAACAATACCTAGATCTGATAGTTGGAGGAAGAATTATACACAAATACACAGCATGTGGCTGAATTATCTACCACCTTTAAGAAAATTCTTTGTACACAGAGTTCTACCTCAGAAGTTAAGTTCTGTACCATGCCTAACACAGAGCCCCATCCCCAGAGGCTATAAAGTGAACACCTCAATCTCCCTTTGCCTTGTTTATTCTCTTCTAGAATACCAGCCCACTTCTTCATGGGAGTATCTGACATCACCCGTCTATTGTGAGAACTCCCTGAGCATCAATGATCCTTCTTCCTAAGTTGGACAATTGAAATGTTATACAAACCACCCTACTTCCTCTTGTCTTTAGAGTCAAACAGCCAATCCAGTTTTCTCAGGGTTTTTCTCATGCTGACATACACACACACCCTTTTTTGGGACTATGACTTCACCAGCATAGGACTCAGAGGTACTACACAAGGTAACAGTTGCAGACACGGGAAAAAATAAGAGCTCTTTATCCAAAGGAAACACTGGAGAAAGGGAAGCTGAAGTTTGCTAAGTTGTGGTGTAGCCGGGAGAAACTGGGAGATCACTTGTGCTTCTGCCATATTGTAGAGATTACAAACAGAAAACTAGTTGCTGCCACTTATAAAATAACTGTTCTCCAAACAGCACTGAACTAGGGAACTAGGCACTGAGAGAAAATACAGGAGAACCACCTCTGCCTTCCAAAGCTTGCAACGTAACTGGAGGCACAAAACAAAATGGGCAATAGCGAACTATGCACTGAATAAGTAATATTAAAGAATAAGGCAGAGATAAGATAGGCTGTTTTGGAAAACGTAGAGGCCTCCTGAAGGAGGTGCCTACTGCTTAGGCAGATAAAGGTGGAAGGGCATTTTAGACATACCAAAGATTAAGAACCAGCCCGGATTAGTCTAGAGACACTGAGAAGGGGAGAAACACACACAGTAGAAAAGATTTAGGAAAATACACAAGCAACAGAACAAGAAGTACAATATTTGCATTAGGGGGCAGTTTTATGTCCTCCTTACAAAAACAAAACAAACAAACAAACAAAAGCAGGGCCATCAAAAAGCCATACCCCCGAAGTCTCCCACTGGCATAACCCCACAGCGGCGTCACTTACCCGGATAAGGGAAGCCTGATGCCGAAGGGGTTTGGCTCCTGGGCCCCCCAACGAGGGTCCCTCAGGCTGGACAAGGGGCTGTCTAGCTTCATAAGGAGCTGAAACAGCAGGAGGGAAAGTCAGCATGGTAGACAAAGATTCCACCCAAAAATTATGATTTCACACACAAATTGCTACAGTGTCTGCTTTTCAGGGAAGAATTAGCAAAAGAATTAGTTTACAGGGATAGGGCAGCCTAAGACAAACAAACCTTGGTGCCCCTGGGTACAATTTAACTGAACAATCTAAAGACAGTCACCCAATTCATGATAAGGCAGGAAAATATTTACATCAGGTTAAGATTAGGAATAAATTAGAAAGGTGGAATGGTGTGAACCTAAACTGGGATAAAAAATAATGAGAGTAGTTAGGAAAGTGCCATGTTTTAAGTGTTCAAATTCTAAATATAAGGTAAATTCTATATATACCCTGCTATTTAAAAGGCTTCCATTCATCATCCACACCCCCAAAGAAGCAAGAAAAGGAATATGCATTTTGAACATTAAGAATCAACGTTATCATTTATTTTGTTTTATTTTTTTTTAATACTTTTTTTTTTATTTGACTGCATTGGGTCTTCACTGCTGTGCGCGGGCTTTCTCTAATTGCAGCGAGCGGGGGCTACTCTTCGTTGTGGTGGGTGGGCTTCTCATTGTGGTGGCTTCTCTTGTTGAGAAGCACGGGCTCTAGGCGCGTGGGCTTCAGTAGTTGTGGCACGTGGGCTCAGTAGTTGTGGCTCGTGGGCCCTAGAGTGCAGGCTCAGTAGTTGTGGCGCATGGGTTTAGTTGCTCCACGGCATGTGGAATCTTCCCGGACCAAGGCTCGAACCCATGTCCCCTGCATTGGCAGGCGGATTCTTAACCGCTGCGCCACTAGGGAAGCCCCTATTTTGTTTTATTTTTGAAAATAAATGCCACTGTCATCTTTTCCTTAACGGAAAGAATGTAAAACCAAGTAGAGAAAACTACAAAAAGGAATAAATGCATTTTATATTTATTATTTTATCACTTAATAACCAAACTAAAAATAATTTTTCTACCTTTAAGAAAAGGTTTTAAGCCACCAAAATGAATGCATTTTTTTCATTCCTTTTATTTCCAGAACACTTAATAACGACCTTGCCAATACGGTAGGAAAACAGTTAAATGTAACCAGGTAGTATTCAGCTCCAACAGAAAGGAGAAATTATCACTTAAGATGAAACCATTTCTGATCTCTGTGGGTTAACATTTCAGGTTTTTGGAAGTACATAAACAAGTAAAATGCCTTTTTTCTGTAGCTTCTTATAAATAAAATTACATAGAGACAGCAGAGCAGCCTATTATGGCATCACCTTCAGCATACTTTGAACTTTTTAAAATAAAGAAGGTATAACAGCACGTTAAGAACAACAAACCACTCTTGGGCTCACAACTGCTCTTTGTATTTCCTCCAAGGAACTGGAACACAGTATTATAACACATTAAATTACATTAAAACATCAAAATCACTGCCTGGCAAACCATGACATGGATTTTCTGACCCTGCTAAGAATGTATTAAAAATACAAAACCTGCAAAAGAAACATACACAGAGAGCACACAGTCCAAATCTTAAATAAGTCTCACATGGTAGGCAGGTGTTGCCCTCAGAGAAGGATTTTTAAGATCATTCCATTTTGATGGAACATCAAATTTAACTCCTGTAGGAAGGTTTGAACCACAGCAAACTGTACCACGGCTGGGATACCAGTGGTCATGAGCTTCTCCTGGGAAGCTGGCCTCACATGGCTCTGCCTCTGGCTCCCCTCAGAGGGAGGGAGCTTCTACTGCTCAGGAGGGACACATGTGGAGGGAGGCCGCCTGGCCCATGGCTCCAGTCCCTCACCGACAAGGGTCTTCCTTCCCTTGGAAGAGACAAACACATCTTATCAATAAGGCTTGAAGGCTCAGCCGCATGGTGGGTCATTTTTGGAGAAGCCTGGCCTCAATGGCAGATTTTCTCTTCCTATTCCTGTGGGAAGCCTGAGTTGTCCACACCTGCCTGTGACTGGAAAGATGAGTGTCTAAAGCCCTCTGGTCACAAATCTTAGACACATGCTCCAATCAGCTCTACTGGTACCACAGCTGATATTCAGGCCACCATCAGTCTGACTCCTGCCTCGCTCCTCAAGTGAAACTGAACTCAGGAGGTAAAAAGGTAAAAGGTAAAAGGCTCGTTTCCTCTACTCTCCTTCCTCCCAAATAAAGCCTGAAACATGCAACTCAATGCAAAATAAACAATTCTTAGATCCCCTTATAAGAGGTTGAATAAGGAACTAGAAGTACCACCTTTCTCCAAGGGGAGGAGTATAAAATGAACCCTAAAGATTTCATCACTCTGAGATTCAGTGTCAAACTAGAACAGAGACCACAACTAACTGCCCCATAAAGACTCCCCATCTGCAGTCACCCAATGAACGATACCCAAAAGGTGACTTTCAAGAATACTTAAGAGCTTCAAAAATAAAACGGGTGCCAGATTCTAGAAACACAAAAGGAAATACGAGCGAATATCTGAGCACCTACAATGTGCCACGAATTGTGCTAGGAACAGATGTTTATATAACATTCCTCGTTTCATCCACAGAGCAAACCCCTCTGAGGCAGAGATTATTCCATTTCACAGATAAGGGAAACTGAGGCTCAGAAAAGCAAAATACCCATAGTCACAGAGGCTAGAAATGGACAGAAATGAGAAATGTAGGCCCACTAAGTCTACCTTTAGGCCCAGGAGATGGACATCACAGCCCATGCTCTTAAGTGAGAAGATACGTAGAACTGATACATCAGAATAAGATGTATAAGAAAAAGTAGAACAGACATTGATTTTAAGATAAGACATGAGATATCAGAAGAAACAGGTAAAAAGAGTCAAAAGTAGTTGCCTCTGACTGGAAGGAACATACCTCAACGTAATAAAGCCCATATAAGACAAACGCACGGCTAACATCATACTCAGTGGTGAAAAGCTGAAAGCATTTCCTCTAAGATCAGGAACAAGACAAGCATGCCCACTCTCACCACTCTTATTCAACATAGTTTTGGAAGTCCTAGCCATAGCAATCAGACAACAGAAAGAAATAAAAGAAATCCAAATTGGAAAGGAAGAAGTAAAACCGCCACTGTTTGCAGATGACATGATACTATACATAGAAAATCCTAAAGCTGCCACCAGAAAACTATTAGAGCACATTAGTGAATTCAGTAAAGTAGCAGGATACAAAATTAATATGAAGAAATCTGTTGCATATCTATACATTAACAACGAAGTATCAGAAAGAGAAATTAAGGAAACAATCCCATTTACCACTGCAACAAAAAGAATAAAATACCTAGGAATAAACCTACCTAAGGAGGCAAAAGACCTGTACTCAGAAAACTATAAGACACTGATGAAAGAAAATGGAAGACAACACAAACAAATGGAAATATATACCATGTTCTTGCACTGGAAGAATCAAAACTGTTAAAATGACTACACTACCCAAGGCAATCTACAAATTCAATGCAATCCCTATCAAATTACCAATGGATTTTTCACAGAACTAGAACAAAAATTTTTTTTAATTTGTATGGATACACAAAAGACCCCGAACAGCCAAAACAATCTTGAGAAAGAAGAATGGAGCTGAAGGGCTTTCCTGGTGGCGCAGTGCTTAAGAATCTGCCTGCCAATGCAGGGGACATGGATTCGAGCCCCGGCCCGGGAAGATCCCATATGCCGTGGAGCAACTAAGCCTGTGCACCACGACTACTGAGCTTGCGCTCTAGACCCCGCGAGCCACAGCTACTGAGCCCTCGTGCCACAACTACTGAGCCCGTGCACCTAGAGCCTGTGCTCTGCAACAAGAGAAGCCACCGCAATGAGAAGCCCGTGCACCGCAACGAAGAGTAGCCCCCACTCACCGCAACTAGAGAAAGCCTGCGTGCAGCAACGAAGACCCAATGCAGCCAAAAATAAAAAAATAAACGTATTTTAAAAAGAAGAATGGAGCTGGAGGAATCACACGTCTTCACTTCAGACTATACTACAAAGCTACACTCATCAAAACAGCATGGTACTTGCGCAAAAACAGACACATAGATCAATGGAACAGGATAGAGAGCCCAGAAATAAATCTATGCACTTATGGTAAATTAATCTATGACAAAGGAGGCAAGAAT
The DNA here is from genome assembly GCF_002837175.3 of Physeter macrocephalus. NCBI lineage: Eukaryota > Metazoa > Chordata > Mammalia > Artiodactyla > Physeteridae > Physeter > Physeter macrocephalus. The sequence goes on along the minus strand of NC_041234.1, from coordinate 1,337,003 downwards.
ATACAGTGGAGAAAAGAGTCTCTTCAATAAGTGGTGCTGGGGAAAGTAGACAGCTACCTGTAAAAGAATGATATTAGAACATTCTCTAACACCATACACAAAAATAAACTCAAAATGGATTAAAGACCTAAATATAAGACCAGATACTATAAAACTCCTAGAGGAAAACATAGGCAGGACACTCTTTGACATAAATCAGAGTAATATATTTTTGGATCCGTCTCCTAGAGTAATGGAAACAAAAACAAAAATTAAAAAATGGGACCTAATTAAACTCAAAAGCTTTTGCACAGCAAACGAAACCATAAACAAAATGAAAAGACAACCTGTGGAATGGGAGAAAATATCTGCAAACAATGTGACTTGACAAGGGCTTAATTTCCAAAATATACAAATAGCTCATACAGCTCAATATCAAAAAAACAAACACCTCAATAAAAAAATGGGCAGAAGACCTAAATAGACATTTTTCCAAAGAAGACAAACAGATGGCCAACAGGCACATGAAAAGATACTCAATATCGCTAATTATTAGAAAAATTCAAGTCAAAACTACAATGAGGTCCCACCACACACTGGTCAGAATGGCCATCATCAGAAAGTCTACAAATAATAAATGCTGAAGAGGGTGTGGAGAAAAGGGAACCCTCCTACACTGTTGGTGGGAATGTAAATTGGTACAGCTACTATAGAGAACAGTATGGAAGTTCCTTAAAAAATTAAAAATACAGTTGCCATATGCTCCTGCAATCCCACTCCTGGGCATATATCTGGACAAAAGTCTAATTTGAAAAGATACATGCACCCCAATGTTCAAAGCTGCACTACTCACAACAGCCAAGACATGGAAGCAACCTAAATGTCCATCAACAGATGACTGGATTAAAAAAAGATGTGGTGTGTATATTTATATATATATACACACATATACATACAATGGAATATTATTTATCCATAAAAAAGAATGAAATAATGCCATTTGCAGCAACATGGATGGACCTAGAGATTATCATATTAAGTGAAGTAAGTCAGATAGAGAAAGAAAAATATATTACTTATATGTGGAATCTAAAAAAGTGATACAGGACTTCCCTGGTGGTACAGTGGTTAACACTCCGCGCTTCCACTGAAGGGGGCATGAGTTCAATCCCTGGTTGAGGAATTAAGATGCCACATGCTGCGTGGAGAGGCCAAAAAATAAATAAATAAATGTTTACAAAACAGAAATAGACTCACAGACATAGAAAGCAAACTTATGGTTACCAAAGGGGAAAGGAGGGGAGGAATAAATTTGGAATTTGGGATTAACAGATACACACTACTGTATATAAAATAGATAAACAACAAGGACCTACTGCATAGCACGGGGAACTATATTCAATATCTTGTGATAACCTATAATGGAAAAGAATCTGAAAAAGAATATATATACATATATGTATAACTGATTCACTTTGCTGTACACTGAAACATTGTGAATCAACTGTAATTCAGTTAAAAAAAAAAAACATATTTTTAAAAAGGAAAGAAAGTAGTTGCCTCTGGAGACCAGAAACAGGTTGAGTGGGAAGGAGAAGTATTACTGCGATTTAAACATCATCTTTTAAAATACAGATAAAATATAGATGGCAGTATCTGCCTCTGAGGGTTGTGGTAAGTAGAAAATAGTGCACATAAAGAACTCTGAACAATGCCTGACACATAAGTCTTACCCAATGAGCATAAGCTATAGATACATCCAGCAAAGGAGGCTAGCAGGAGCCCAGGAGAGAGGTAGAAGAGAGGCTCTGAATCACAGACTGGTCCAAAGATGCTCAGTCTGATTTAAAACATACACATACACCCCATTAGCCAGGAATCATGGCAGAGTCTTAGACAGAGAACAACCCCAGAAAAATGTGTTCCTAGAAAATTGTCCTAGCAGCAAAGCTGCTTTCTGAAAATGCATAAATCCAAGTTTAAGGATCATGATGTAGGAAGGGGCAACAGAAACTTAGAAAACAATGTTTCAAGAACAAAAGAGTGCCCACAAGGAGATGTCACTTCACATGTAATAGAATAGCTAAGATTAAAAACACTGAAGAAAGAAACTAGAGTACCAACTGCTGGCAAGGAGCACTGAACTCTCATATATTGCCAGTGGGAGTATGCAGCCACTTGGTGAAACTCTTTGGCAGTTTCTTATACACCTACCCTAAGGTACAGTAATTCCACTCCTAGGTGCCAGGAAAATCACAACAATGTCACAAAAAGACACACATGAATGTTCATAGCATCCTTATTCATAACAGCCAAACCCTGGAAATAACCTAAATGTCCATCAACAGAAGAATGGATCGTCACACCATGATACATTCATACAATGGAACAATACTGGGTAATAAAAAGGAACAAACTGGGCTTCCCTGGTGGCGCAGCGGTTGAGAGTCCGCCTGCCGATGCAGGGTACACGGGTTCGTGCCCCGGTCCGGGAAGATCCCACATGCTGCGGAGCGGCTGGGCCCGTGAGCCGTGGCCGCTGAGCCTGCGCGTCCGGAGCCTGTGCTCCGCAACAGGAGAGGCCACGACAGTGAGAGGCCCGCGTACCGCACAAAAAAAAAAAAAAAAAAAAAAAAAAAAGGAACAAACTATGGAGACACAACCCCATGGAGAATCTTAACCACTATGCTGAGGGAAAGACACCCGAGAGTTCGGTCATTCAATATGATTCCATTTATATGAGGTTCTGGAAAAAGCAAAACTAGTCTACGATGATAAAAATCAGAACTATGCTTGCATTGGGGGGGCGGGGCGGGGAGGGAGTGACTCGAAAGGGGCATCTCTGAGGTAATGGAAATGTTGGTTTTAATGTCAGGCAGACTACTTTTTTTATTGAAGAATAGTTGATTTACAATATTAATTTCAGCATAGTGATTCAATATTTTTATAATTATATTCCATTTAAAGTTATTATAAAACAATGGCTGTATTTCCCTGTGCTGTACAATATATCCTTGTAGCTCATGTATTTCCTACATAGTAGTTTGTACCTCTTAGTCCCCTACTCCCCCACCCTGCAACCACTAGTTTGTTCTCTATATCTGTGAGTAGGTTTCTGTTTTGTTATATTTATTCATCTATTTTATCTTTTAGATACCACATATAAGTGATAACATACAGTATTTGTCTTTCTCTGTCTGACTTATTTCACTAAGCGTAATTCCCTTTTTAGGTCCATCCACATTGCTACAAATAGCAGAATTTCATTCTTTTCTATGGCTGAGTAATATTCCATTGTGTGTATGTATGTACGTGTATCTTCTTTCTTCATTCATCTGTTGATGGACACTTAGGTTGCTTCCATACCTTGGCTATTGTAAATAATGCTGCTATGAACACTGGGGTCCATGTATTTTTTCAAATTTGTGCTTTCATTTTCTTCAGATATATACTCAGGGGTGGAATTGCTGGATCATATGGTAGGGAAATATTTTACTCATGATCAAAGTGGTGGATACATGAACATATCCATTTGTTAAAACTCAAATTGAAGATTTTATTTTAAAGACTTTTTTTTTATATGGACCTTTTTTATTTTTTTAATTTTTGGCTGTGTTGGGTTTTTCTCGCTGTGCGCGGGCTTTCTCTAGTTGCGGCAAGCGGGGGCTACTCTTCGTTGCAGTGCGCAGGCTTCTCATTGCGGTGGCTTCTCTTGTTGCGGAGCACGGGCTCCAGGCACACGGGTTTCAGTAGCTGTGGCCCGCAGGCTCTAGAGCGCAGGCTCAGCAGTTGTGGCACACGGGCTTAGTTGCTCCGCAGCATGTGGAATCTTCCCGGACCAGGGCTCGAACCCGTGTCCCCTGGATTGGCAGGCAGATTCTTAACCACCGCGCCACCAGGGAAGTCCTGATGTGGACCATTTTAAAAGTCTTTATTGAATTTGTTACAATATTGCTTCTGTTTTATGGTTTTGGGGTGGGGTTTTTTGTTTTGTTTTGTTTTGTTTTGTTTTTGGCCCCAAGGCATATGGGATCTTAGCTCCCTGACCAGGGATCAAACCCGCACCCCTGCACTGGAAGGCGAAGTCTTAACCACTGGACCGCCAGGGAAGTCCCTCAAATTGAAGATTTTAAAAATGTGCATTTTATCATATGTAAATTTTACCTCACTTTTTTTTTTTAAAGGCTAAGAAAGAATGAAAGCATGGACAACCTTGACACAGGCCGCTAAAAGAGTGAAGGAGAGAAGCAGGTCATTTCCTTGCCACTGGGGGAATGAAAGCCCAATTTGAATGGAATGAGGAGAAAATGGAGCATGAAGCAGAGAGAGCTGGTACAGACAGGTTTTTTAAGGAATACCAGAAAAAAAGAGTAGAACCTGGTGACTCGGTAGAACAAAAAACGACTCACCTGTGAATTAAAATCCAAAAACTAGGCACCATGCTAGGCATAGGACTCCAATTTCCAAACCCAGATGAAATTAAGGAAAAAAAACCCACTTCTAAAAATAGGGAAATTCGGCAGGAGAGACTATGAGGAAAATGAAGAAGTCTCAACCCCGTTTTGTTTCAGACACCAATGGGACACTCAGGTTCCAGGGGAGTGATTTTTCGTTCCTATCCCCCAACAACGTTATCTTGCATTTGCATAGGATTCAACTTCCAATCAGATTTTATACTCATGTTCTCGCTTATCCTCACAACACCCCTATAGAATACTATTACTCCATTTAAAAAGAGGAGAGGAAAATCATGGTTCAGAGCAGTAAGTGGTTTGCCCAAGGTCACATAGCTAGTCACATAAACCCTCACCTTCTGATTCCAATCAAAAGATTTTTCCATCATGCTACACCTGCTTCTCTTGGCAAGATTATAGTCTCTCTTTAGTCCAGCCTAGCACACATTTTTTTTTTTATCTGTGTCCCTCTAGAAGTCACCACTATTTTCAATGCAGCAAAAACCTGCAGAAACTGGGTCACTTTCAGTTACAGCTCACAGAATTTTTTAAAAAGGCGGGGAGGGGGGTAGTTAAGGATATCCAATTCTAGAATACCTTTAATTGGTCATATCTTAAACTAGGAACCTGAGCCCCACAAGGACAAGATGCTGCAGTGAATTTATGGAGCTTTAAGCATTGCAGCCTAGGGAGTCAACTCTGCAAGTCATTCTCAGAACCAACTAACGTATTCTACCACTAACATGGCCAGCACAATGCAAATGTGAGCAAGCAGGCAACCCCACAACTGGGCACTTCACACACCTGAGCACAATGCCTCCCCTGGCATTTCCCTTATTCTTATTCCCAAACACAAGAGGTAAATATTTTCATTTATGTGCTCAGTCTTTAAAGGTTGAATCAACTCTTCTGCAGAGTTCTATTTTTTAAGTAGTTTCATAAGAGCAGTTATCATATAAATATGTTTGGTAGGTTTGCAGAAAGGAATAACAATTCCAAACCAATACAAATCCTTCATGTGCTATGTTCCTGTGTAATGAAATTTGTATATGAAGGATTAAATCATCTAAATCATTACCTGCAAGTCTAAAGATGAACTAGTTTGTAGGACAGAAAACAAGGCATTACTAACACAGATTTCATTTTATATTTTTTTTGAACCTTGCTTGAGAGTATAAAATTAAATTGAGCCCTGTCTCCAAAGCCAGAGGTAATTAAGTAAGGAGACTGAGCAGCTGGTGGCGTTGCTGCCCGATAGATGAAGGAGCCTCGAAGACACTGCCTGGGACAGCTGGCCTCTTACCTGGATGCATCTGCTCCGTGCTGCTCCGCAGTTTGCTGTAGCCATGGCTCAAGGGTATCCTCTGGTAATGAGGCGGGGAAGAAGGAGGGGAGGCGAGGGGTGACATCGTGGGAGACTGCGTTTCCTGCTTCAAAGAACCAGAGCAGAGTTCAGAGACGATCACTCAAGGAGCCTGGCGCTCTGAGCTGCAGTTATGAAGTATAACGCAACTCTACTGCCAGTAAGCCGGCTGCTTTAATAAATGGAGGAGATGTTTTCTCAGAAACGCAGCTTGGTTAAAAAGCAGTGTCTAAGGATTCAAAAGTCTCCCAGAGAACAGTCTCGCCGGAGCTCAGTTACCGAAATTACTAAAACAAGCCTGAAACACTTCCAGTTACTCCAATAATATTTTCCTTGGGGAAACGAAAGACACTGATCACATGAAATAACATTCATACTCCCCAATTTTGATCTCTTCGTGAATAGATTCAATTTTCATTCATTAATAAAGGCTCCTATTTGCTGGATTTACACTTATCAAGTCTTCCAACGATGTGGATTTTTTTTAATATTTTAAATGGTTAATGCTAAATATTCTAGGAGCTGGCTAGCCAAAGTAAAATGCCAGCTTTTTTTTTTATACTGAGAAATTGCAAAACAATTCATTATGGGTAAACCACCCCAACTAGCCTATTCCTAAACACTAGGATGGAGCTTTAATAAACTACAATTCAAATCTCAACTCGAATGTGAACTTTATGTAGGACCCCAGGCAAGACAAGCAACCTGCTTACTCGGCTACTGGGTTTCCTCCTTTTTTTTAATGCTACCAATAGACTGGTAACTTTGGAATACCCAAGTAATAAGGAAACAGTACTTTTCATCAATATAGAGACTACATAGGTGCTCTTAGTCAAAATAATAATAATAATGCAATCTGAGATACTAATCAAGTACTCTTTTTCAAGTAAAAGAAAAGAATATTTGCTTTGAATTGTAAGCTCACACCCACAGACTGGGTGGGCCTAGCATAAACCCAGCCTGAAGTGAAAGGATGTGTCCTCAATCACGCAGCCAGGGGATGGGCCTGGAAAGTTCCCAGGGCATCCAACCATCCTGGGATAGTGGACCCTCATTCCTCTCCAAATGCTGGTGGGAAAACATGCCAAAGAGTATTGGGTGAAGATTCTGATACAGGCATACCTCATTTTATTGCACTTCACAGATATTACTTTTTTTTTTTTTTTTAACAAATTGAAGGTTTGTGGCAACGCTGCATCGAGCAAGTCTATTGGCACCATTTTTCCAACAGCATTTGCTCACTTCACGTCTCTGTGTCACATTTTGGTAACTCTTACCATATTTCAAACTTTTTCATTACTATTGTACTTTTAAGGTAATCTGTGATCAGTGATCTTTGATGCTACTACTACTTGCTAAGATGACAGCAGTTTTTAGCAATAAAGTATTTTCTTAATTAAGGTATATACGCTGGAGTTTTTTTTAGCCCTAATGCTCTTGCACACTTAGCAGACTACAGTATAGTGTAAATGTAACTTCTGTATGCACTGGGAAACCAGAAAGTCCTGTGACTCGCTTTATTGTGGCAGTCTGGAACCGAACCCGCACTACCTCCAAGGTATGTGCCTGTACACCTTTTTATCTAAATCCCTAATAAAAAATCAAATCAAATCAATCAATCAATCAATCAATCCCTGAAGAACTAGTTTAAAACATATGAGAATTATGAAAGCAACAGAACACGCTACACCTAACTTAAATATGAAACTTCTGCAATGATACCGCAAATATCCAGCATTATCAGGGTGAGCCATATACATTAGTTTTCCGACTTAATCCTCTGTCTTGCATTTGAAAATTTTTTGATTGGTCTTCCTAAACATAACAGATTTCTCTTCCTTATAGAAGATACTATAATTGAATATAATTTGACTTTTCTGCATAATTCAGTATCTTATCTTCATTGGAAGTATGGGATGTACCTTGATGCCCTGAGGGTTCACTAATGTGTAAGTCTATTTTACCTCTTCTTGATAGGCTCAGCCATCTGGAATTTACACTTTGGTCTCTACCAGTCACTGTCTGACTACTGCAAGTAGTGGTCTAATTTTAAAAGACCGTCCACCCTATTCTTGCTCCGGCTACACATGTAATGGCAGCATTTCCCAACATGGCACTCCAAACATGCTCCCCAAGAAGGGATTCCCTGGTGAAAGAAGTTTTAGTACATGCCGATCTCCAGGTCTCTTTATTGCAGGACTTCTCAGGGCCTTTACTGTGCTAATGTGCACTGTGAACGTCTATGACTGACTATTTAGCCTTTCCCCCAAGAATAGGCCATGAAGCAGCATTCTCCAAACATACTTAACCAGAGAAACCTTTTCCCCAGGTTTTTCTGGAAGAAAGGACTTATTAAAAACTCCTAGAAGTTACATCTCGAAGAACCCATTTGGAAATGGTGATTAGAGACATCAAATAAGTATATTAAATCGGTAGCCTTACTTGAGACACAATTCCACATTAAAGTAAGCTCTAAATGGCCCATAGGTGGCTCATGGTAATTTCTGTGCATCAGCCTCTTCTCCTTGCTACAAGGAAACTTTACTGGCTCACTTCCAAGTCTATAATTGTAACCCAAATGGTGCAATTCACTGGAAGCTTGACAGCAGCTAAGAGGCACTGCTCTGTGAGGATTCATGGTCAAAAGCAAACAGACATGCCTGATCAGACTATTTACCTGTTTATCCTCATCATCCATTCTTTTGAAGGTATTTTTTTCTGTGATTAAATATGGAATCTGAACTTTAGTTCCATGCAGCTCAGCCATGTTCCCAAACCGGATCTCAGCATCAGTTTTTGACATCATAAAGCGAGGCAGCGGCAGTTCTTTAGGAGCAGAATCAGAGAAGCTCAAGTGAGACTTTATTTGAAAACTGCAAAAAAGGGAACTCAATGGCCAAAAGATGAGTCACTTTTGAGGAAAAATTCCAGAACACTAAATATAGATTAAATTTGATCTCAACACAATGAGGACTCCTATAATAATGTCATAATAGAAAAATGCTACAGTTTAACACGGTATCCTGGCTCGACATTTTTAAATACTGTTGCATCATCGCAGAACAAATTCAGGTTTTGGACAGATCTCCCACTTCAGCCTTCAGTTTGGCACCAAGAAAAAGGATGTGACATCGTAGAAATCAGTATCAAGTGACAAACAGTAGGCAGTCAGAACTTATATAGTGCTTATTATATGCCAGATACTGTACTAAGATCTGCAAATATTAACTCATTTAATCCTCACAACTCACTACAGTAAGATGATCATTAGCCTCCTTTTACAGATGTGGAAACAGACCAGAAGGAGCTAAGAAGACACAGCTCATCTGTGGCAGAGCGGGCTCTTCACCAGCCAGTGCTGCTGACCTACAGAAAGGCCCCTCATTCCCAGGACAAACTTACTGCATAAAACACTTTCTCACCTTATGTCACTGCTTAAAGAATTTTCACACTCAATCTCCAGTTGTCTTTTTATAATGGAATAAGGAAAATGGTATAAAGTTAGAGCAATCAGTCCAACGTTCAGTCAGATTCTCCTGTCAAAACCATTAGCTACACTCTATGCCACAAAGAGCGGAAACCCAACTGTCTGGTATATTTACTTAGCTTTCAAATTTCTAACAAAACTATTCTGAAAACAGAAATGATACTTTGGCACACTTCGAGTTCTCAGCACAGCAAATCACACACAACACAGCACGAAGAATGCCAAAAATGGGTATAATATTCTGGATTAGGCATAATGATTTGCATCTGGATCCATTGTTCGGAATAATACTCATCAGTGTGCCTCTGCCTTCCCTTAGCTCCCTCTCCCAAAAACACAGCTGCACTTCCAATGATTGAAGCTGTGCTAAAGCCAGAAAACCTCTTAGCAACAGCAAGCAGTATCCCAGCTCCCCAGGCAAAGAAGGCCCCTGGTTCTCTAATATCCACATCATGTTTATTTTCAGTTGCTATGTCCACATTTGATTTAAAGAAGTAGGCAATGTGACAAATCCCTGCGTGATCAATCAGCCAAGGGCCCAAGAGACATAAATAGAATAACCAATCTGGAAAATTAAAGCAAGACTTTCCTCTAAAGACAGGATGGCCACCATTTTTAATGTTTTACTCTTCCCTAAGCGTGGCAGCTCTCCAACACTCAAGGCAGGAATGGACTTCAAAAGAAGAAAGGCAAGAAAAAAAGAAAGTCTACATTCTTAGTAAATCAAATATCAGCTAATCCTATGGTTCTCTTCTCAGAAAGGTATTTGTTTCAGCTCAGTCTGCAAAAAGGATCTAAAAAACATGGAACGAGATCACATAAAATAATTTGCACTCTAATCTGCCCATGAGAGGATGATGCTACTTCCAAGCCCTATTTGAGGGAGAAAAGAAGTAAATGCTTGGCATTTGTAAGCTCCCTGACCAGCGTTTCACTGGTGTTCAACAGATAACTCTGGTAACAATGGAACACAAACCCGGCTGATGAATATCAACTATTACACTAGAGCCCCCAGCTGTCCTTTAGGACACCGTCACGTCACACATTCTCCTTCCCTGGCTATGGCATTTCTCCAGAATTGTTCACCTGGGAAAGAACCTCCCTCCCCGCAGATAGCAAAAGACAAAATACAGCTGAATTTCTCTCATACTTTCTTTGTTTACGAGGTTTTAAACAACTCTCACTTAACAGAATTGTAACCATATATAATGATATCCCTATCATTGAAAAGTTTAATGAAGGTGCTATTTTTCTTAAGCTGCTGCAAGTGTTTTTTTTTTAACGCTGCAAGCTTTTAAAAAGTGAAAAGTAGGGCTTCCCTGGTGGTGCAATGGTTGAGAGTCCGCCTGCCGATGCAGGGGACACGGGTTCGTGCCCCGGTCCGGGAAGCTCCCACATGCCGTAGAGCGGCTGGGCCCGTGAGCCATGGCCGCTGAGCCTGCACATCCGGAGCCCGTGCTCCGCAACGGGAGAGGCCACAACAGTGAGAGGCCCGCGTACCGCAAAAAAAAAAAAAAAAAACAAACAAAAAAAGTGAAAAGTAAAACTCTAGTTTGTCGATGTTCAGTGTTGTTTCCTAGTCATGTGTACACCAAATTTAATAGTGCAACTTTATTAGAAAATTAATCAATAAGGTACCTGCTATCCAGTGATTTATGTCAAGTAATCACAGGAGAAGATTTATTTGTAGTAGCTGTTCAGAATCTTTTCTCCCAAACTGAATTAACACCCGGAAACACATCAAGAGTTCAAATGAAATACTGATAGGGACCAAGGACAGACACATTGAGCATAGCAATCATTTGTTTCATAATGGTATCTTACGTTGTATTCTTTGAACACAGAAATGCTTTGTATATTAAAGAGAAATGACTATTTTTCCCTTCCACAAAGAAAACTATGCCTCTCCTTTTTTAAACATGTGCCCCTCTAAGGGAAAAAAATCCTTTGCTTTCCCATGTTTGATGGAGTCATGAATATAAGAAATACTTCAATCTCCTCAATCCATTAGAAGAAACATAAGCAGCATAAATGCAGTAACAAATGGCAAATTACAAAGTGGCAGCTGCTGTGCAGTGTCCTCCGACGATGTCCACTGGAAATATAATGTCAGCCACATATATCATTGTAAATTGTGTAGTAGCTACATTACCAAATAAAATGTTAAGTGAAGAAGCCAGTGACAAAAATACAAATACTGCATCGTTTCACTTACATGAGGGATCAATCGTCAAACTCATAGAAACAGAAAGTAGAATGGTGGGTGCCAGGGGCCGGGGGTGAAACGGAGTGGGGAGTTGTTTAAGGGGGGCGGAGTTTCCATTTTGCAAGGTGGGGAGATTGGTCGCACAACAATGTAAATATACTAAACACTACTGATGGTCACACAACAACGTCAATATACTAAACACTACTGGACTGTACACTTAAAAATGGTGAAGATGGTAAATTTTATGTTGTATATATTTTGTCACAATTAAAATTTTTTAACGTTAAAAAAGCACAAAAGATACAGGTGAAATTAATTTAGTATATTTTAACCCAATGTTATAGATTACAGCTTGTGATCAAGATAAAAATTAATATAATAGTTTACATTCTTTTTTCAGACTAATGGTTCAAACCCCCATGTGTACTTACCTGTACCACAGACCTCAATTCAGATACACCACATTTCAGGCACTCAGGCGCTGCAGTAGTGTGACTACTGGCTACTCTACTGGAACAGCACAGTTTGGCTGATGGTTGCTATGAAGGAATATGGCCCATTATGGCCAGAAATCTGGATTTGACTAAGAAATACTATAATGTTAAACGTTAACAACTAACTGATTTCTTCTTAAATTATGTAAGAAGTATTCTGTATGGAGGGATGATTTATATAAAGCTTAAGTGTATCACTTGAAGACTTTTAACAAATGTATATATAAGCTCATAGCAAACACCCAAATTAAGATACATTTCCATCATACAGAATTTGCCTTCATATCCTTTTCTAGTTAATCCCCTCGCCTTGTCCCACTTAGCAACCTATTCTAATTTCTAAATCCACAGATTACCTTTGCCATTATAGAACTTCACATAATGGAATCATACAATATTAATCTTTGTGACCAGCTTCTCTGACCAACACTTTGTCTGTGATAATCATCCAATGTACCACATAATCATCCAAAGACATAGTTCATTCTTTTCCATTGCTATGGAATAATCCATTTTTTATGAATATATTGAAATTTTTTAAATCCAGTCTCCTGTGATGAACATTTGGGTTGTTTCCAGTTTGGAGCCATTAGGAATATAGACGCTGTGAACATTCTTATAAATGGTTTTTGACAGACGTGAATTCATTTATCTTGGGGATATACCTATGGACCACATTCAACCTGCTGCCTATTACTATGTACAAAATAAGCTATAAGGATGTATTGTACAACAGAGGGAATATAGCCAACGTTTTATAATAACTATAAATGGAGTATAACCTTAAAAAATTGTGAATCACTATACCATATACCTGTAACTTATATAATATTGTACATCAAGGTATACTTCAGTTTTAAAAAATAGTATTACCATTAAAAAGAGAATGGGTTTTACATTTTTGAATGTTTGGAAAACATCAAAAGAAAAATATTTCAGGACGTGAAAATTAAGAAATACAAATTTCAGTGTCCATAAATAGTTTCACTGGAACACAGCCACACTCTTTTGTTTACGTATTGTCCACTTCTGCTTTCACAGTTCTGGGGCAGAGTTGGATATTTGCAACAAAGGCCATTCGGCTCACAAAGCCTAAAATATCCACTACCTAGCCCTTTACAGGAAAAGTTGCTGACCCCTGTCTTACACAATACAGTGGTTCAAGTAAAATGTAGTCTTACTAAAACAGTACAGTTGCATTTAATGGAAAAATATTTTACATTACTTGAGTTTTTTATTTAAATTTTAAATAATTTAAATTATTAATTTAATTAAAAATTCAATTCCTCACTCGCACTACACACATTTTTAATGCTCAATAGCCAGCCGCACGTGGCTAGTGACTACCATATGAGACAGCACAGTTTAGATGCTTGGCCAAAAAACACTACAAGGCAGCTACTATTGGTACACCCCTTCTCCAGGTGAGCCATTTAAGCTCAAAGAGATTAAGAAACTTGCCTGAGGGTATACAAATAACGTGAAGGAGCAGGGATTCAAAATCAGGTAGTCTACTGCTAGGGCCTACACTCTTAGCCACTAGGCTACACTGTCATCCTGAAAATTAAAATAGTCTTTGTATTGCAGGTTTGAACATTCAGGCTGAAACTGTGGCGTTTCAGAGGGGAAAATGGTCTAGAGAAAATCTACTGGAATTATCCACATCTTACAGGTGAGGAACTAAGCCCAAGAAGGGGAGAGTGGGTCTTGTCTTACTCATGCAGCAAAATGGAGGCATAGCTCCAGCCTTAACAACACTCCTGGCCTCCTGGGGCTCCCTTCTCTTCCCACTACTTTTCGTCACCTATTCATTTATACCAGTTACTTATAGGTTAACAAAAATTAATGACAACGATGTTCAGTAATTCCAAAGTAAAGCCGAACCCACACATTTTCCTTAAGTTACTTTGGAAAAACATCAGGTTGGTCTTACTAACCCAAACCTGAGTTGATCAAAGCCTTATAATCGCCTACCTGCACTATCCACCTGTTGATTTGGAAAAACTTGTTGCTAATTTGGAAATGGGAAGCTAGATAGCTAGATGAGCAGGCGAAGGCTGGAGTGGGAAGGCTGATCTTATAATTTTTTGGAGGGGTGATGGTAAGTTACAATTATCCATTATCAATTTCATAAAAGAGCATTTAACAAAAGGAAACCAAAAAAACCATCTTAAAATTGAACACATGTCCTTTTATAAATAACTCACTCCTTTGTCCTAATTCTTTCTCCTTTCCCTATAGACTGTGCCAGACTACCACCAGGTCAGGAATGAGGACCACAGCCCTAGAAGCCACACGAATCACATTATTGCACTACTGGGGTTCAGAGACTCCCCTTTAAAGGGGCTGTGGAAAAAAATCAAGGGGTCTGTCATGTTGGATAAGAAAGTAAATTACATCTTTATTCTCCCTACCCTAACCATAAGTTAGCATTTCTTTCGATTAGGAATGTAAGCAATGAACTGCTGTAATATCGTTAGCAGTGCTTGCAACTTTGTCACCCGCCGAAATCAGATATTTTTATATCACATTACAGTTGCTGTGGACATCCTGAAGTACTGTTTATGTTCATCACTACTCTGAAAGTATGCTAGTTATTTGGATCACAGATCTTTTATTTAATACATTAATAAAGAAGCATGTATATTGCTATATAACAACTTTTTTAAATACCTCAGTTTTAATTTCAAAATACAGTTGACCCTTCAACAATGCAGCTTTGAACTCTGTTGAGTCCACTTATATGTGGATATTTTTCAAGAGTAAATACTAGAGAACTACACGGTCTGCGGTTGGCTGGGTCCATGGAGGTGGAAGAACCGCAGATATGGAGGGCCGACTATAAATTATACATGGATTAACCCTCCAGTTGTTCAAGGGTCAGTTTTAATTGGTTTCCTTTATAATCCCACATCGTTGTACGCATTTAAAATATTACTCCAAAACAGAGACGCAGATGTCGAGAAAAAAACGTATGGCTACCAAGGGGGGAAGTGGGGGGGGGGTTACGAATTGGTGGATTGGGATTGACATAGATACAGTACTATGTATAAAATAGAGAACTAATGAGAACCTGCTGTATAGCACAGGGAACTCTACTCACTGCTCTGTGGTGACCTAAATGGGAAGGAAATCCAAAAATGAGGGGATATATGTATAAATATACCTGATTCACTTTGCTGTACAGCAGAACTAACACAACATCGTAAAGCAACTATACTCCAATAAAATTTTTAAAAAAAAAACAAAAACAGTATCCCAAGAAGGGGTCCACAAGCTTCACACTGCCAAAGGGGCCCATGGCACCAAAAAGCTTCAAAACCCTACTCTTGACCCTGCTACACCTTCCCTCAGTCCTCATACCCACGCTTGGCCTGTCTTCGGAAAGGAGGAAGGTACAGGAGCTCCCAGGGCAAACGTTCGCACGTGGTTTCCTCTGCAGGAATTCTCTGCTGGCCCTGAACTTAACACCCGCCATCCGCCCTTCTAAGTCAGCTTTCACCAAACGTGTCGCCCCAGCTCCCACTAGGGTGAGGCCAGAGAGAAGCCTGGGGCCAGCCCTCTCAGGGCCCTGGAAAGGCAGTGTCAGCACTTGCAGGGCCTGGGGAGCGAGCGCCCCCTACAGTTATACGCCCTGGGCGCCTCTTGCCTACCCCCAGTTCAGGCGCAGATGTGACCAAATCTGTACTCAGAGGTTAAGCAAAGCTCCTGAAAATACTCCACCCACCTGTCTTTAGAAGTGACTCTCAACCCTGGATGCACAGAAGAATCACCTGGGGAGCTCTGAAAATCCCCGCGTTCAGGCCACACCCCAGGCTAATTTAATGATAATTTCTGCAGGTGGCCCCAGGTACTTGTAATTTTTATTTTGCATTTAAAGTTACCCAGATGATTCTCAAGTGCAGACGAGGGTGGGAACCAAAGCCTGAGAAAGATGACTTCTGTAGGCATCCCTCAGGAGTTCCAGGTGAGCCTGAATTCCAAATGTTTGAGTTTAAAGAGTGGCAGCTGATTAAGACTCGCTCCCCATGCATAGGCATTTATGTCTTCATTCATTCAGTCAGTCATTCATTCATTCAACAAACATGCTCTGAGTACCCACAAGGCCCCTCAGTGCAGGGATTACCAGATGCTCCTCCCTTCCCCTTGGACTTGCAGACTGCTGAGGAAGACAGACAAAAAACTCCTCAAACCTGTAAAGGAGTATTTACAAACTGTGATAAAAGGGCTATGAAGGAGCAGGCTGTGAGAGAGAATAAAGTAGGGAGGGGACTGCCACATTATCTAGCATTATCTAACAGGCCAATCCAAGGATTAACTAATTCCCAAGGGATGTGTGCTTTTTAAGTTACTATTTACTCTTGATTAGGCATTTTACAATTCTGAAAGGGTAGATATTAACTTGTAGAAAACTGTTAGCTAACAAATACTTCTTGTCTGACAGCAATGCAAATGAATTTTATCTTAGAAAAGAGTATAATAACCCAGTTACAGTTTTATTGTGCTGTAGGGCATTAATCAATTTTATATGTAATTTAGCAATCTTATTCCAGCATTCTTTCTTTCCATGACTATAAATACTTCTGACTTTCTTGAACCAGCTTTACTACATGCTGGTTCCTTTGTTAATGAATTAATTTGACAGGACATACTTTAGATAGGATGGTGGGGACAGCCTCAGAATCCTGAAGAATAAGGAGGAGGAGCCAGCATGGGAAGGAGAGGGGGAAGAACAGACCGCTAGCAACCCAACACCTTGACATAACATATGGTCTTTCCTACAACAGGAAAAGAGGTGGCCCAGAAATGGCTAGAAGGCCAGTGAGGCTGGCAGACAGACTGCAAGCAAGAAGAAGAGGTTTGAGATGAGGATGGAGAAGTAGGCAGAGACTAGGTTATGCAGGGCCTTACAGATCAGTGTAGGGACTTTGAACTTAGCACTATGTACAATAAGCAACCACTGGGAGGGTTTCAAGAAGCTGGATAAAATGATCTGGTGCCTATTTTGAAAAGACCACTCTTACCGCTGTGTGGGAAAAGAGACTGGAGTAGAGACGAGAGAAGGCCAAGAAACCAATGACAAAATCATCGTGGTGCTCAGGTGTGGCTGCAGGTGGCCTGGTCTAGCAGAGACAGAGAGATGGAGGGAATGGGCAGTGGATTTTGATGGATTAAACTGTGAATGAGGGAAAGGGGGGAATCAAGAAGGGCTTCTACCCACATGCTGTGCAGTACAGCCAAAAAATCAGAAAAAAAAATATCAAAAAAAAAAAAAAAAAAAGAATGGCTTCTAAGTTCCTGGCTTAAGCAACTGCATATGGTAGCGGTATTCAGCAAAATGAGAATGGCTAGGGGTTAGAGGTTAACATACACACAGGCACATGTCATTCATGAAATAAGAGTATGACTCTTACAGAAGGAAGGGTAGGCTCACAACTCCTTGGGTGTGATAGGGCCTTTTAGAGGTAGTAGCTTTTCAGATTAGCTTCTCAGAGAGCATTCTCTTTGGCCTTCAAGGTTTGTGTCATCAAACATTAAGCTAATGGATTTCAAGCAACAAATCGGAAAATGCTATGTAGCAGCTCAAAGTTTGGCCCAGTCTTGCCCTCATCCTTACTCAACATATGCTGGCTGCAAATAACTATCATTTAATAAATCTTTAAATGAAGGAAGAAAATTCAGAATTAACTCTGAGTATATTTAAACCCTCAGAGGTAAAAGGCAGCATCAGGATTTATAAAATACAATGGAGAAAGCCTTGTATTTGGGAAAAGGGTTAATCCTTTACACAAGTGATAACAGTCCATCCCTTCCACCCCCTCCGCCCAGGAAATTAAGCTGTATATCTGAGCACAAATCAGGTAAAAGACTTCAGTGTAACCAAATATAAGCAACAAAGGTGTCAGAAGTTTATTCTTTTATACAACAAAGCAGCTCTTAACTCTTCCAGAAGATGAAGTTGGGGGATATTACAATAAAGCTTAATGACCATTTACAATGGAATGGAAACTATCGGTGCCTACCACAAATCAAAATTCAGTGAGCTGTCACTTTGCACTAATCACAGCAAGTGAATGATAGCAGTGACCGTTAGACACCAAACCAGCCACTGAAATAATACTTCATCATGAAACCTATTTTGGAACCAAATTTTCTAATACTGAGGGATGCTTTGGGGGGTCAGATTTTTCTTCCCATCCGGAAAACATCCAGGATTACAGATTAGAGTCAGCACCTTACTAAACAGAAAGAATCATCCAGAAGAGGCTACTCTGCATAGCAATGAAGAGCACGGGAACTGGAGGCTGAGCTCCTGGCTAGAGCTGGTTAGAACCTTACAATCCTTAGGCAGGTTACTCAACCTGACCCACCGCAAAGCAGGAATCGAGCCTTTATTCCATTAAGGCACTGAGATTTCAATGGTACTTGTTATCACAGCTTATCGAAGGCAATGCAAACTGACACAATTATCTAATTTAGGTAGATGTCTTGAGGACTAAATGAGACAGTGTCTGGCACCCACTAAGCCTTTAATAAAGATTAGCAGGATGATTGCGGCCTCCTGATGGTCAGTGTAAAAAGGCTTCATTTCCCATAGTCAAGCTATCAGAATCTTCTCTGCTATTTGCAGCTGTCCTACAAGGTTGTCATGGACTAACCATAAATCCTCTACCCACGTCGAGGTCCACCAGGGACTTCACAGAACAGGTAGGAACAGTTGAGTGATTTTTACCTCAAAATGAGGAAAAGGACAAAGTTCCTGCATAGCTGTGTGGCCATAGGAAAGTAATCCATATCAGGGTGAACTAAAAAAGGACCTCAACACATCCACTGAATAATCACCTTCTTTAAACAGCCTGGTAAAACCAGTACTGAAGCAGTGCAAATGATGCTAAGAGTTTGGGGCTTTACTTTTTGTTTAAGTGCTCAAGTATGTCGCGGGTTGGAGGCAGGGATAGCAAGGTAAGAAAATGGTAAATCAAAACTCTGAGAAGATAAATTCATTCTGAAAAAATTTTGGTAGCCCCCGAGTACTTAACAATCATGAAAATAGTGCTTTGGGAATTGGGAGATTAAACGATGATCATACCTGACATGCCTGGCAGGGAAAGAAGAGAGACAGAAGGGGCAGTTCCGCTCAAATTCTTCCAGTTACTCAGCGCTAATAGAGCCTTAAACGACATTATAGATTCCTCGAGTGGAAAATTAAACGGTCTTATTATTTTGCCACAGGCTCTAGAATCCCCGTCCCAATCTTTTCCGGCTAAAGAAAGAAATCTATTTTTAACTTCAAGTGAGTTAAAAGGAACCAATCTCAGGTCACTCTCTGAATTTTTTTCTCATTAAAAAAAAAAAACACAGTAAGATACCTGGTAAGTTTTATTTTACTTTAAAGAAGAGTTGGAAGAAGAAAGGAAAAATTCCACAAATGCTTATAGAACAGGCCTTAAGCCCACTAAAAATGGTTCTCATAAACAGGAAATCTGTCATGGATGATAAAATGTATCAATGGGAGATACTTACCACATTTAATACTCTCTATCCGCACGGGGAGGCCAGACTGTGCTGCAGCAATTAATTTCAGGGCAACGTAAAACTGTGTTGGACCAAAATAACCAACCCGCTTGGCACCACAGAGTTCTGTGATCTGAAAACAGACAAGAGAAGGGATGCTGAAAACTCCATTTCATAACAGCAAAATGAGACAAAATAGATTATGAAATCTCAAGGATTTCACGGGGTAACTAACCAAAAAGTCCCTGGAGAACCTACGGGTACACACGCTGGTTGGATTCTTTTTCCTCCAGTTTGCAGGGAGGTTTTCAATTTGGATAATTCAATTCTACCTACGCGTGATGTTTCAGGACTGGGTGATTATTCCTCCTCTTTTAAAGATAAAAATAAAGGTGACAAAGGATGGCTGTTAAGCTTCTTACAAAAGAGTGACTTTTTCAGGGGGTGGATTGTAATATACAAAGTCTAAAGTCTAGAAAGTCACCGGGGTGAAAAGAGAACAGATTAGTCATCACCATTACTTGTGGATTATCCTAGTTGATCGAAATTAAAAGTGAGTTCATCATTTTTTTAATGATTTTTTAAAATTTATTTTATTTATTTTTGGCTGCGTTGGGTCTTCGTTGCTACGCGTGGGCTTTCTCTAGTTGCAGTGAGCGGGGGCTACTCTTCGTTGCAGTGCACAGGCTTCTCACTGCGGTGGCTTCTCTTGTTGTGGAGCATGGGCTCTAGGCACGCAGCTTCAGTAGTTGTGGCACGCGGGCTCAGTAGCTGTGGCTCATGGGGTCCAGAGTGCAGGCTCAGTAGTTGTGGCGCACGGCCTTAGTTGCTCCGCAGCATGTGGGATCTTCCCGGATCAGGGACTGAACCCATGTCCCCTGCATTGGCAGGAGGATTCTTAACCACTGCGCCACCGGGGAAACCTGAGTTCATTATTTTTAAAGTTCTCAAGCAAAATGATTTCCTAAGCATTAAAATTACATCTTGAGTGCACACTTCAGAGAAAAAAAAGTACTATACACACAAATATTATCAAGATATTGCAATCTTTCATTTGCAGACCTTAAACTAACATGATATGTCCTATTGGTAGATTAAAAATAACAAATTAAATATTCAATGACTTTTTTTTTTTTTTTTGGCTGCGTTGGGTCTTTGTTGCTTTGCTCGGGCTTTCTCTAGTTGCGGTGCGCGGTCTTCTTGCGGTGGCTTCTCTTGCTGTGGAGCACGGGCTCTAGGCGCGTGGGCTGAGTAGTTGTGGCTCGCAGGCTCTAGAGTGCAGGCTCAGTAGTTGTGGTGCACGGGCTTAGTTGCTCCGCGGCATGTGGGATCAGGGGTCGAACCCGTGTCCCTTGCATGTGCAGGCGGATTCTTAACCACCGCGCCACCAGGGAAGTCCCTTCAATGACTTCTTTAAAGTTACTTCAAAGTAACAGATACTCAAACGTTCAAATAATAGTAAGTGGGGGTGAAGAAGTAAGAAGCACCCCCACTCCCTGTGCCCCAGAGGAAAACACTATACATTTCTTCTAGAAATGTTCTTGGCATATATATATAGCACACACCTGTTTTTCTTGTTGCTTATTCAAACTTTATGAAAATAGAATACCACATACTATTTTGCAACTTGCTTTTCATTTAGCATCATCCCCTGAATATTTTTCTCTAGCACACAGTTAAAATTACCACTTTAACAACTGCATAATATTCTGCTATAAAGATACACTGTGCATTTTTTATTATTATTCTTAGTTGGTCCTTTGGATAGAGTTTTAGATTTCCAATAATTAACCTCACAAACACTTTCAGAACAAACTATAAACAGACACTAAGTAATCTGAAGAAAATTCCTATTAAAATTCAACTGGGATGTCAACAAAAAATAGCAGAATAAGGGTCTCCAAAAATTCTCTCCTCCATTAGAGCAATGAGAAACCAACTAAAATGGACACAACTCTGGAAATTAACCAAAAGTCTGTAGCAATCCGGGGAGTGTTTATTCAAGAAAAACAGCTGAATCTCAGGAAGAACAGCAAGCTTTGTGGCATTTTAACTGGCCTTACTTCCACTCTCTCCCACCTGCATTCCAGGTATTTTCACTGTATTGCAGGCATCCCCAGCCTGCAGTCACAGTGAGACTGGCAGCCACAGAAGGAGTCAGGACAGAGCTGGGCTTTTTGGATGTGAAGACTAGTGCTTGTCAACAAACTTGGGTAGTTTTCGGCTATTATTTCTTCAAATATTTTTCTGGCCCTCTCTCTCTTTCTCCTGCTGGTACTTCTGGTACTTCCAGTAGCCCACAGTCCACCTCTCCTAGCCCTAGACTATGAACTGGGGTTGCGGGGAGTGAGTCCTGTCTTCTCGGCTAGACCCACTGAAAACAGAGCCTCCACCATGTGGAACTGGTGGGGGTGGAGAGGAAGAGGTCGTGGCTCAAAGGCTGCTGGCTCACTGTTCTTACTAAGATTTAGGAGATTTTCTTGAATAAATGTTTCTACATTTGCTGTATGTCTTCAGGTCAATTTCCAGAGACTTTAAATGATTATCCTTTACAGTTTTTACCAGTTAAGAGGCTGTATCACTGGAAAGAGGATCTGCTGAGTTTCTCACACTGCCATTCCAAAAGTCTCAACGCTCCCAGATTCATTCTTGAGTGGAGAAGCAATAGGGTGTTGTGGTAAAGAGAACAGTTCTTGGAGTAAATGACTCAGGTGTGGCTCCTGGCCCTAGCACCAACCAGCTACCTGTATAACCTAAGGCAAGTTACTTACCTCTTGTGCCTCTGTCTCCCCTTAAGTGTAAACAGGTACTTACCTCATGAAGGCTAAAGTAGTAGTGCCCACAATAGTGTCCATTCAATAAACATGCCATTGTCTGGTTTTTTGGTCTACTTGTTTATTTTGTTCCCATTCTAGCTGCATATTAGAATAACCTGAGGAGTTTTTGAAAAATAAAGAGACCTAGCCTCCATGCCCAAAGATTCTGCTTTAATTGGTCAGTGGTGTGGCCCAGGCATGGGTATGTTTGTAAAGCTCTCAAGGTAATTCTAATGTGCAGCCAAGGTTGAGAATCACTGCTCTTTGGTAATCTCATTCTTTCCCCAGGCTTCAGTGACCATCCAAATGCTAATGATCACCAAACCGCTCTCTCCAAACCTAACAACTCAGATACTTCATGCACTTTTCCAAAACCCTACTGGACATCTCTACGTGGATACCCTAAGCCATCTCAGACATAACATAAATTAAGTAAGCCCTACTCATTTGCCCCTCCCCACATATCCTTGAACCTGCAGATCTTCCAGCATCCCTCACCTCAGTTGCTGGCATCAACAATTCCATATCCCAAATCAGAAACTTATCTTCGAAGCTAACCACATCCACATCTATCACAGAACCATCTGCCAAATCAAGGCTATCTTCTCCTCTGCCATGCCTTAATCCTTCCTAATATCTCACCTGGCCATCGTGACATATTTTATTTTTTAATAGAATTCACACAAATTCATGTACAGGGACAGGTTTCTTTCTTAAAGTGTGACTTTCATATAATAGTGTGTCAGTTTTCCTCAGGTGTACAAGGAGGCATCAATACTTATTATCAGAATTTGTTTCTAGAAGAAATGTTGCTCTTGAAACAAACTTTTTTCCAATAATTTATATATTTAGCTTTTTATTGAAGTATATTCCTATAGAAAAGCATAATATACAAACAGAAAAGCATACAAATAAGTGTATAGTATGTAGTTAGATGTGTTTTCACAAATTGAATACAACTACATAACGAGCACCCAGATCAAGAAACAGGGACTTCCCTGGAGGTCCAGTGGTTAAGACTCCACGCTCCCAATGCAGCGGGCCCGGGTTTAATCCCTGGTCAGGGAACTAGATCCCACGTGCTGCAACGAAGATCCCGCATGCCACAGCTAGGACCCGGCACAGCCAAATAAATAAATGATTTTTTTTAAAAAAAGAAAGAAATCAAAACTTACAAGCCTCTAGAAGCCCCCCTTCGAAGCTCCTTTCAGTCACTACCCACCCGTCATTTTCCTAACTTCTAATACTAAAGATTAGTCTTGCTTGTTTCTAAACTTGTTTGTGACATTCTTCCAAGTTGTTGAGTGAAACTGTGGTTCACTCGTTTTTGTTGTCACTCAGTATTATTTATCCCCTGCCACTGGACATCTGTACGGTTTCCAGTTTGGGTGGGGCTTGGGGGGGAGTACTGAAAGTTCCAACCCTCTAACCATCTGGTCCCCTGGAAGCAGCCTCCAACCTTGCTACCTAGGGACTTTTCCAAAAGTCACCTCGTTAACATAACAAGACACCTTTATTGCTCTTATCACAGGAAATCCCAAGGGTTTTTGGAGCTCTGTGCCAGGAACTGGGTTGAAGAACAAATATATATTTCTTATTATAAAATCACATCACGAGAGGCCATTTGCATGTAACTGATTCTCTACTAGGCTAAGCTCCATGAAATAGGGAGATGTATGTCTTGCTCACCAGTTCCTTTCCCTGCCACGTTGATTATGCTTAATAAATAGTGGATGAACAAATAATTTTCTCGAACCAGTCTCTCCTCAGCTCATCTTCCAACTCCAGTTCATCCTCCATAGTGCCTGCATATCTGCCTTTTAAAAGCTAACAATACTGTTCTCATGCTTAAAGGCATCTCAGCCTGGATCCCCACCACCTCAGGACAAAATCCTATCTTCTTAGCGCAGCATTAAAGTTCCTTCCCAACCTGGCCCTGAGCAGCTTCTCTAGTTTCATCTCTGGACACACACACATGCACACAATTCTGCAGCTGCATTCAGCTTCTCCTGCTTTGCCAAGCACATCTTGACCTTTTACATTTCTGTGCCTAGGGTACATGGTGCAGAAGATCGGAAACTAAACAGCCTTGAAGTCAAGGTTGGTCAGGCTGAAATCTAGTTTCCTCGTATATATTGATAAAATAAAGATATTATCTCTCCCATAAGACTATGAGGGAAAAAATTAAATAATGTACTAAATGAACCTGATATGATGCTTAGCAGTGTTCAAGAATTGTTGGGTTCCATCCCATTCACCTCGACCTAGAACATCCTCACTCCCCACTAGATTAAACTCAAATGTTACTGCTCTGTAGCTCCTTCTCAAGTCACCAGGTATAGTCTCTTTTCCCAGTGTACTCTCTTGACTATTCAAATGTCTATAAATGTCTATCACATGATACATTATTGTCTTGGATTTGCTCCAAAATAAAAGGAGGAAAGGGAGTAACTGAAGAGTATGGGTGAAACAAGCATTACCAAGAGTTGAAAATGCCTGAAGTTGGGTGACGGGTTTGTGAGGGCTCATCCTCCTACTGTGTATGTTTGTATACATTTTGAAATTCTCCATGTTCAAGCTTTTTAATGTCTATTTCAGCAGTTATCAAATATTATAATTATCTGTTTATCTCTGCCTCCCATTAAAATGTCTTCTCTCCAAAGGCAATAGGTAACTTCTATTTATCTCCTAGCACAAGGATAGGCATACAGGATACAATCCAAAAAATTCTCCATCAAGTGAAAGAAGCAACCCTCACAAATAAAAAGTAATTGAGTTGTTTTTTGGTTTTTTTTTTTTTCTGGCTGCATTGAGTCTTTGTTGTTGTGTGCGGGCTTTCTCTAGTAGCCGTGAACGGGGGCTACTCTTCGTCGCACTGCGCGGGGTTCTCACTGTCATGGCTTCTCTTGTTGCGCAGCACGGGCTCTAGGTGTGCAGGCTCAGCAGTTGTGGCTCGTGGGCTCCAGAGCACAGGCTCAGTAGTTGTGGCGTACGGGCTTAGTTGCTCCGCGGCATGTGGGATCTTCCCGGACCAGGGCTTGAACCCGTGTCCCCTGCATTGGCAGGCAGATACTTAACCACTGCACCACCAGGGAAGCTCAAGTAATTGAGTTTTATAATACATTCCTTACTGTGAATAAATAAATTACACATCTTCAGATACAGGATTGCCTATACATGGAAAAAAACTAACATCATCAATATAGTTGTCTTGCAGAGTAATTCCTAATATTAAGAAATTGTAATCCTTGCCATGTGAACAATTTAACAACTATATTTCAGTCAGTGTTAATTTATTATCAAGGTAACCTTCCTTTACCATAACTATCACATAGAACTAGAAAAGCTCTTAACTAAAGGTAACTGAAATTGCTGCTAAAATATTCACTATGGTACTTCAAGACTAACACCCAAAGCTGGCATTAGTAAACCACCTCATTTACCATGGAATGTGTCCTTTGCTCCCATATACCAGTAGAATCACTGCTTCGTAGCCAATGTAGAATATACACACATAAGTGAGGTAAGCCCATAGGCCACTCTTCTTGCTCTTTGTACACCAAACCTCCATGAGACATGCCAAGAACTTTCTGAAATAGTCAAGCCGCAAGGATGATAAGTTATAGGCCTTTGGAACTTACATAAGGAATCTCGTAAGCTTGAGACTTCTCAGTCCAAAATGCAGGTTAATTCTGTACGTTTTTTTTTTCTTTATTGAGGTTCAAAATGTTCTAAGTCTGAATCCTCCATGGAAAAGCTCTAAATTGTGGGTAGAAATGTTTTAATGCAATCTAAAGAAAACACTGTGGTGCTTTATCCCAGATACTCAACTAGCAGGAGATATTTTATGTAACTGCTCCTTCAAACGGTCCCAGTTGCCAAGATTTTCTCAAAATAAAGAAAAAAATGAAAAGACTCCACTCCTCTTCTTTAGTCTAAACTCCAAACCTGCAACCCTCTCAGCTGGACCCATCTTAGGTTACACATTGTGCAAAGTTCTAACACACAACAAGAACCTATGGACTCATGTTTGTTTTCTCAGGTGGAAGGCAAGAGACGGGAAAAAAGAAAGGAATGGATGAAATCAACTTCCTCACAGCCTACAGATGTACGCTCAACTGTCGGGGTGCTGGACACGCATCAGAAAAATTCACTGACCATTTGGGAGGAACCTGGACCAAGTTCTGGAAGAAGATGGAAGGCCACTAAAATAGCTTCCCTCCTACCTAATCCTGAAAGATTAAGTGGCTGTGCTGAGTAATCAGTCCACACCCATTCCAGTTTGCCTGAAATAATACTTTCTTTCCGAGCCGAAATGTAATAAATTTTCAAAACTGTTCAAAGGTTTGAATAAGATTCCTCTTTCAAGTACTTTTAAAGACTTCCTCAGAGAGATTTAAAAATTCAAAGTCCTGGCGTGAGGGGTTGGAAGAATTCTCCAAGAACATTAGAGGACCCCTATTTTCTGTTCTCCCTCCTCCACAGCTCCCCAAGTTCAGAGTCTCTGCTCACAAACTTACTCCTTCAAGTCCGGCTCCCAGACTCCTGATACCTCACACACCATCCTCCACATTCCCTCCATGATATCTTATTAAAACAAGACCACCCCCCCAACTCAAGCAGGCTTCCGGGGCTCCTCGTGCCCTTTCTTGTAAAACCCAGAGCCCTAAGCATGGTTTTGAGGCCCTCCCATCTGGCCCAAACTACCTTTCCAACAAGCCTGTCTTCTCCTCACCCTGCATCCAAGGCTTCAGCCACTCCAGATGCCAACCGGTCCCTCAACACAGGACAGCCATGCAGGCCTCTCGGCACCTGGCATGTCTCCCACCTAGAAGCTGGATGTCTCCCCACTTCTTTTTTGTTTGTTTTTAAATGTTTCTTTCATTTCTTTCTTTTCTTTCCTCCCTCCTTTTCTTCCTTCCTTCCGGCTGCGCTGGGTCTTAGTTGCGGCACATGGGATCTTCGTTGCGGCACGTGGACTTCTGAGTTGTGGCGTGCGGACTTCTTAGTTGCAGCATGCAGACTCTTAGTTGCAGCATGCATGTAGGATCTAGTCCCCCGACCAGGGATCAAACCCAGGCCCCCTCCATTGGGAGCGTGGAGTCTTACCCACTGGACCACAGGAAAGTCCCCCCTCCCCACATCTTTACCCACCAGACTCTTTCTTCAAATCACCTCAAGACCAACCTTATCTTTGAAACCATAGTCAACTCCATTCTGTATTCCCATAGTCCTTTTCACTACTTTTCTGTCACATCACTAGCCTTTTAATAGAGCAAAATCAGTATTCTGGTCATTGTCTCCCCTGTACGCCATCTCTTTCCCATACCCCTCAAGTGCCCAGCACAAGGCAAGAGTTTATCTTTATCACTTGTATCCCACAGGACTTATATTTTACGATGCTTACTACATATTCGGTTGCTCAACGAATGTTTGTTGAATTAATTAGCTTTCACAGACCATAGTACCAGAATGCTCTTCTTTCTCTCATCTTGTAATTACTTTTACAAGTGACTGCTAAACGGGCTTTAGTCATCTCACACCAGAGCCCGAAGAGCTCCTGCAGGAATATAACAGCGTATTAGCTGCTCTGTCCCCTCCCAGCTCAGCTAGGAGGGACCAGGCAGGGTCAGAGAATGGGGAGCCGTTCCCCTGGCCCTCAGCCCCTTCCCCTGGCCCTCGGCCCCTACCCCTGGCCCTCGGCCCCTTGCCCTGGCCTTCGGCCCCTTGACCTAGTCCTCCTCGGCCCCTTGTCCTGGCCCTCGGCCCCTACCCCTGGCCCTCGGCCCCTTGTCCTGGCCCTCGGCCCCTACCCCTGGCCCTCGGCCCCTTGTCCTGGCCCTCGGCCCCTACCCCTGGCCCTCGGCCCCTTGTCCTGGCCCTCGGCCCCTACCCCTGGCCCTCGGCCCCTTGTCCTGGCCCTCGGCCCCTACCCCTGGCCCTCGGCCCCTTGTCCTGGCCCTCGGCCCCTACCCCTGGCCCTCGGCCCCTTGTCCTGGCCCTCGGCCCCTACCCCTGGCCCTCGGCCCCTTGTCCTGGCCCTCGGCCCCTTGTCCTGGCCCTCGGCCCCTTGTCCTGGCCCTAGGCCCCGACCCCTGGCCCTCGGCCCCTTCGCCTGGCCCTCGGCCCCTTCCCCTGGCCCTCGGCCCCGACCCCTGGCCCTCGGCCCCTTCCCCTGGCCCTCGGCCCCTTGACCTGGCCCTCGGCCCCTTGCCCTGGCCCTCGGTCTCGCAATCTAGATCACCTCAGTGGTGCTCCAGCCACTGAGCGTGCTAACAATGCATCACGGCCCTCTGCCTCCAGCCTCCTTCTGCTTAGCATAGCCCCAGGAGACGCCTGCCTCCACACAGGCCCCTCGAAAACAGAAATAAACAGGATTTAAAGTACATGTGTATAAGTTGTACCTCAGCCTCTCGGGAAACAGCTTAAGAGTCAGGTCCACTGTCCTGGGTTTTCCTTTCCCACTCATGTAAACGTTCTAAATA
>NC_041234.1:1293604-1307809 GCF_002837175.3 Physeter macrocephalus | reverse complement strand
GCCCCTTCCCCTGGCCCTCGGCCCCTTCCCCTGGCCCTCGGCCCCGACCCCTGGCCCTCGGCCCCTTCCCCTGGCCCTCGGCCCCGACCCCTGGCCCTCGGCCCCTTCCCCTGGCCCTCGGCCCCGACCCCTGGCCCTCGGCCCCTTCCCCTGGCCCTCGGCCCCGACCCCTGGCCCTCGGCCCCTTCCCCTGGCCCTCGGCCCCGACCCCTGGCCCTCGGCCCCTTCCCCTGGCCCTCGGCCCCGACCCCTGGCCCTCGGCCCCTTCCCCTGGCCCTCGGCCCCGACCCCTGGCCCTCGGCCCCTTCCCCTGGCCCTCGGCCCCGACCCCTGGCCCTCGGCCCCTTCCCCTGGCCCTCGGCCCCGACCCCTGGCCCTCGGCCCCTTCCCCTGGCCCTCGGCCCCGACCCCTGGCCCTCGGCCCCTTCCCCTGGCCCTCGGCCCCTCTCCCTGGCCCTCGGCCCCTACCCCTGGCCCTCGGCCCCTCGTCCTGGCCCTCGGCCCCTTCCCCTGGCCCTCGGCCCCTTCCCCTGGCCCTCGGCCCCGACCCCTGGCCCTCGGCCCCTTCCCCTGGCCCTCGGCCCCGACCCCTGGGCCTCGGCCCCTTCCCCTGGCCCTCGGCCCCGACCCCTGGCCCTCGGCCCCTTCCCCTGGCCCTCGGCCCCGACCCCTGGGCCTCGGCCCCTTCCCCTGGCCCTCGGCCCCGACCCCTGGCCCTCGGCCCCTTCCCCTGGCCCTCGGCCCCGACCCCTGGGCCTCGGCCCCTTCCCCTGGCCCTCGGCCCCGACCCCTGGCCCTCGGCCCCTTCGCCTGGCCCTCGGCCCCGACCCCTGGCCCTCGGCCCCTTCGCCTGGCCCTCGGCCCCTTCGCCTGGCCCTCGGCCCCTTCCCCTGGCCCTCGGCCCCGACCCCTGGCCCTCGGCCCCTTCCCCTGGCCCTCGGCCCCTCTCCCTGGCCCTCGGCCCCTACCCCTGGCCCTCGGCCCCTCGTCCTGGCCCTCGGCCCCTTCCCCTGGCCCTCGGTCCCTACCCCTGGCCCTCGGCCCCGACCCCTGGCCCTCGGCCCCTTCGCCTGGCCCTCGGCCCCTTCCCCTGGCCCTCGGCCCCGACCCCTGGCCCTCGGCCCCTTCCCCTGGCCCTCGGCCCCTTGACCTGGCCCTCGGCCCCTTGCCCTGGCCCTCGGTCTCGCAATCTAGATCACCTCAGTGGTGCTCCAGCCACTGAGCGTGCTAACAATGCATCACGGCCCTCTGCCTCCAGCCTCCTTCTGCTTAGCATAGCCCCAGGAGACGCCTGCCTCCACACAGGCCCCTCGAAAACAGAAATAAACAGGATTTAAAGTACATGTGTATAAGTTGTACCTCAGCCTCTCGGGAAACAGCTTAAGAGTCAGGTCCACTGTCCTGGGTTTTCCTTTCCCACTCATGTAAACGTTCTAAATATAAAGAGGGACTTTCAGTCCAGAGGGACCTGGCTGAGCCACCCAAGAAAATATGAACCCCCAGGTCTGATCACCCAACATGAGGTGCCACAGCACATGCCTAAGCCAAAGCCCCATCCCGTTAAAGGGAAGAAAGACATTCAGGGCTCAGGTGTGATTTCAGACACGGAAGCCCACTAATACCTGAAAGTACTTATTAAAGTATCCTGGGCACCTCCCCACTGAAAGCACCACACTCAGTGCCAAGACAGGAAGTAAGCCGTGCTGAACGAAGCGACTTACTCTTTTCTCTCTCTCTCATCCTCCCCCAACTCCCTTTTCCTCCCTCCCTCTTTTTCCTCCCTCCCCCACCTCTAAAGAGTTTACTATTCACCTACCAAAACAGGACTATTCTCCTACACTATCCCCCCATCAGCACCACATCTGAGGGAGTCAGCATTAATATTATCACACAACATACGGTCCATACTCTCATGTCCTCAATCGTCTTAAAAATGGCCGATAGAACTGAACTTCCCTTCTCCTATCCAGGACTTAATCAATGCTCGTGCATTGCATTTTTATCTTATGCCTCCTCCGCCTTCCCTCATCTAAAACAATACCACCTCCGTTCTTCACTGACACGGAATCCTTTCAAGAGTTCAGGCCAGTTGTCCTGCAGAATGTTCCACATTTTGGATTTCTGTTTCCTTGGGATAACATTCAAGTCAAACATTTCGGGCAAGAACATCACAGAGGTGGTACTGTGATACAGTAAGAGGTACACAACAGTGAGGGGTACATAATTTCAGAACATCCCACCACTAATTGCCAAGCTTGGCCATTTGGTTAAGAGGGTGACTGCTAGATCTCTCCACTGCAAAAACATATTTTCACATAGTACATTGAGACCATTTGAAAATTCTAACCCCTGACAAATCAGCTTTTGACTCTGCCCAATACTAATTCCAAGTAAGTCTAGCTAAATCACATCAGCATCTACAGAACTGGAAGCTTAACACAAAAATCGTAACAAACATGGGGATGATATTTATTCCATGAGGTGCCTGTCCTTACCTCCAGTTTATGCACAAATAAATGCCACAACTCAGAAAGTTCAGTGAGATGTTCAAGTCACAGGTTCAGAGCCAGTACTCAAGACCTTCATGTGCCTGGGTCCAAATGTAAAGGTTTTTCCATTACATCAGGGGTTGGAAAACTGATGTTCACGAGCCAAATCTGGCCCACTGCCTGGTCTTGTATGTGCTGTGAATGGTTTATACAGATGAACATTTGCAGTCAATTTGATGATAGGGAACACTAACTTTGAATTCTATGAGGTAAAATGTTATCCCCAAAACAAGAATTCCATGCTTCTTACTAGTAGATCTGTATTAATCCCCCGCCCCGCAAAAAAAAACTTGTACTCAATTTATCGTATTTTGAATTTTGTCAATAAAAACTTTGTGGAAGTTTGCTTTCTCTCTTGTCATATAAGTACCTATACAATATACTCAATTTTGCCTCTTGGCCCTCAAAGCCTAATATTTACTACCGGGTCCTTCACAGAAAGGGTTAGCAAGCCCTGATAAGACACTGTCTCCCAGAGCAATGCATGACATCCTGCAGATACGCTCAAAGCCGGGCAGAAAGGTATTTTCCTAAACTAATCAGCTACACAAAGTAAATGCCAACTTAAAGAGTGAACAGTTCCAGTAGAAGAAAAGAACACACATGTACCCCCCCACCATTTTCCACCCATTTATATACATTTGTTTAAAATTTTCAGGAGCTTTTGAACTAGGGCTTCCTACATTACTAGAAACTTCCACAGCAACCAACTGGAGCCATATTTCAGATATGAGCAAAATCTATGCAATAATTCACATGCTAAAAATGATATTTTGCTTTTTTCAGCCTTATTGAGGTAGTATAATTGACAAATAAAATTGCCGTATATGTAAAGTGTACAATGTGATGACTTAATGTACGTATAGACTGTGAAAGGATTCCTACCATCGAGTTAATTGACACATTCATCACCTCTCATATTTACCTTTTTTCTGTGTATAGGAACACTTAAGTTCTACTCTCTAAACAAATTTCACTTACACAATACCATTATCAACTACAGTCACCATGTTATACAGTAGATCCTCGTATCTTATTCATCTTAGAGCTGAAAGTTTGTACCCTTTCACCAGTGACTCTCCCTACTTCCTGCACCCCACAACCCCTGGCAACCACCATTCCATTCTCTGTTTCTATAAGCTCAACATTTTTTTTTCTTTTTTTAGATTCCATATATAAGTGATACCATGCAGTATTTGTCTTCATCTGTCTTATTTCATTTATTTGCTTTTTAGTTTTAAAAGGAGAAGGTGTTATAAATCTTCATAACCATTCTTTGAAAACATCCCTATGCATCTGAGAACACATAATGATCCAAGATCTCCCAACATGTAAGCTACTCCCAAGTTGCAAATCAATTCTGGAAGCTCCATTATCTTTCAGATCCCCCAAGATGCCATTTAATTTAGGACCAGAGAGCCTATACTAAATTGCAGACCGAATCCAGCCAAGATAATTAATTGATAGATTAATGAATGAATGGCAGAGGTTATGACCCCAGATCCAGCTTGTCAACATTTGTGGCCCAAGGCCAAAAGTCACCCCAGTAGTAGGGAAGACCCAACCTGCCACTCTGGCTCAGATGGAATCTGAACAGGGAAAAGACTCTGGGCAAAAAACTAGGAACTTATACACTGCCAAGGTAAGCACAGAACAGTATAGAGACCATTTGGCAACATCCATAAAAATTACAATAAAAAACAATAATTATAATCAAACTTTGGATCTAGCGATTCTACCTCTAGGAATTTACATTCCACTTTATACAAGCAAAATGACATATGTACAAGTTCATTCAATATGTATCATCTAACATAAAGATTTGAAAACACCCAGAGGTCCATCATCTAAAATATTAATCAATCGTAGTTCATCCACACAATAGAATTCTAGGCAGCTCTGGTAGAGATGTGTCATATCTGTGATTGCCCATCATCTCTTAAAAAGCCTTTCTCTACTGAGAAATTTCTCATATTACAAATCTCACCTCCCAGCTTGAAAGCTGAGAATCGAATTCCTAGGCTCCTTTGCAGCTAAACTGCAAACATGTGACCAGGTCTCCATTGATGGGAATATCCACACAAGACTTTGCTTGAGAAGTAAGAAGTGTAAGACAAGAGACTCTGCTCAGAGCTTCTACTTTTGCAGGGGAAGCTGCCTTCCTGGCTCAGGATGACGGTGGAAGCAACTGCAGTCCAGTCAAATCCCTGCTTACCTGCTGCTCAGTACAGGCAGGAGCATGGGTGGCTCCCACCTAATACTAGAACTATGCATGGCTTGGCCATTGTTTCTGGAAAGTTAGATGCCCCCTGTTCTTCCAGCACTCCAAACGATTCCATGAGTTACCTAAAAATCCTAATACCTTTTTGGCTTAACCATCTGGAGTGGATTCAGTTGTTTGCCACAAAAACTACCAACTAAAAAAGAATGAGGAAGCTCTTTGTGCACTCATATGGAAAGATCATTAGGTTAAACTGCTGAAAAGAAAAAAGCAAGACGCACAATAGGGCATGGCAGGTATTTTTTTTAAGGGGTTCAATCTAGATGCATTGACTTATATATTCATATGCTATCTCTGGAAATTGAAGCTGACAAGCTTGGCTGTAGCTGCTTCCAGGGAAGGGAATAGGTTGGCTAGGGTACAGGGGTAGGGAAGAGTTTACTGTTTCATTTTGTACCTTTTGAATTTTGAATCATGTGAATGTATGATCTATTTTTAAAAATGAATTCAGAAAAGTTGTAAAGAGAAAGAGACAAAGCCTGGACTTCCCTGGTGGTGCAGTGGTTAAGAATCCACCTACCAATGCAGCGGACACAGGTTTGAGCCCTGGTCCAGGAAGATCCCACAGGCCGCGGAGCAACTCAGCCCATGTGCCACAACTACTCAGCCTGCGCTCTTGAGCCTGCGAGCCGCAACTACTGAGACAGGGCACCTAGAGCCCGTGCTCCGCAACAAGAGAAGCCACCGCAATGAGAAGCCCACGCACAGCAATGAAGATTAGACCCCGCTCGCCGCAACTAGAGAAAGCCTGCGCGCCGCAACTAGAGAAAGCCTGCGCACAGCAACAAAGACCCAACGCAGCCAAAAATAAAATAAATTAAAATAAATAATTTTTTTTTAAAAAGAGACAAAGCCTAAACCCATGTCAGCAAGAACTGGTATAGACATACCCCAAAACCATTCACCTGTCACCTGCTCGAAGGGCGATTTCAAAACAAAGTGCCCAGCTGGAGAAAGCTGCATAAGTCCTCCCTCACCAAGCCCAGATTTCACACACACAAAGTGCTCTTTCCTCTAAGTTGTCAACATAGGACAAGGCAGCAGCTTGCTTTATCATTTTTTTGATCTCTATTTTATTTATTTCCTCTCTGATCTTTATTATTTCCCTCCTTCTGACTTTACGTTTTGTTTGTTGTTCTTTTTCTAATTCTTTTAGGTGGTAGGTTAGGTTGTTTATTTGAGATTTTTCTTGTTTCTCTGAGGAAGGTTTGTGTCGCTATGAAGTTCCCTCTTAGGACTGCTTTTGCTGCATCCCATAGATTTTGTACGGTTGTGTTTTCATTGTCATTTGTCTCAAGGTATTTTTTAATAGCAGCTTGCTTTATAAAAACTAGTCATCTTTGTCAAAGGAGCTCTATCTAGCTGGGTGACCATGCAGAAGGCACCTGACCTCCCTCGGTCTTCCGTGTCATCTACTGGAATGAAGCAGTCAGACTATATAGAACACAAAGCTTTCTCTAGATCCAAAAATTCTAAAAAAGGGAATTGTATGGGTGAAAGCTAAAACTATGGTTTGAAGCTCTCCCTCTGGCACTTACCACTTCTACTTGTATTATGGTTCTGAGGATACCTGCTACATCCCCCTAAAACAAGGCTGTAAGTCTCTTGAGGGCAAATCCTGGACTTCTTTTTTTTTTTTTTTTTTTTTTTGCGGTATGTGGGCCCCTCACTGCTGTGGCCCCTCCTGCCGTGGAGCACAGGCTCCGGACACGCAGGCCCAGCGGCCAAGGCCCACAGGCCCAGCCGCTCCACGGCACGAGCCCGCGTCCCCCGCATCGGCAGGCGGACTCCCAAACACCGCGCCACCAGGGAAGCCCCCTGGATTTCTTTTTAAAAACCATCCTTGCATTCCCCACAGCACACATCCCATTGATTTCTCGTTAGGAAGGCTTATGGAATGAATTAAATATGCCTACTTTGACTTAACCCTTCACTCACTAATAGAACCCCTATGCATGTTGCTTTGTACCTCTGAATTGTGACTTATAGGTAAATATATCAACGTATTCCCCCCCAAAATTTTTAAGTTTTAAATGATAGCAAGAACCTGACGTGAGCTCAGGTAAATCATTTTGTAATCACCAAATTTCAAGCAAGCAAAGGCAAAGAGAAACACAGTTGACCCTTGAACACAGGTTTGAACTGCACAGGTCCACTTATAACGTGGATTTTTTTTTCAATAGTAAATACTACACGAGCTGCAGCTGGTTGAATCCACAGATGTGGAGGAACCGCATATATGGAGGGCAGACTCCAAGTTACACGTGGATTTTTGACTTTGGAGGATCAGCACCCCTAATCTCCATGTTGTTCAAGGGCCAACTGTAAAACATATCTTCCCAGGGCTTTGAATGTACTCTGTTTTGGTTTGGTTTGGTTTGGTTTGTTTCGGGGGGAGGGGACAGGGGAGGGAGAAGGAACATTTTTGTATTAAAAGACAAAAATATGCTAAGGGGTCGAATATGATATTAACACGGCTCTTAAAGACAAGAATTCAAAGAAATTCAACACTCAGGCTAGCTTCTTTGCTTTTTGCACAGTGGACTGGCATATATAGGTTTGACAGAGTGATTCTACAAATATTTTTCATCATGCACCTAGATCGTCTTTTGGAATGAGGAAGGATTATAGGTAGTGAAGAGATTTGATGACAATTATTTCTCAGTATGATTTCTGTTATCTAGGCCTTCTTCGGCAAGCCAGTGCCACAGCTCTGGAAGCTGCCCAAGCCAGCTGCACACATGCGGGCATGCTCATCAGGGTCAGGAGTTCCTCGGGGCTGGCACCTGCCCAGGGAGAAACCGGGATCTAACAGCTCAAGGCAGAGGAGAGGGGAAGAGCGCACCAGGGGTGAACCACCGAGGTACAAAGGAAACACCCCCCCCGCAGCACAAGAAGAGAGTCACTGTGATGGAGGAGAAGGGTTAGGGGAGGAAAACAGTAGAATCCCCGGTAAGAACTAATGTTCACTGACCGCCGACTGTGCGCCAGGCACTCTCTTAAACACCAGGAATTGATGAGATGAAGGAAACATACACACACACAAAAGCAGTCTTAACACTAGAACGGAATTAAAATGCAATTACAGGTCAGATTACAAAAGAAACTTTGTTTGAGGATTCTGGCCCAGGTTTCTAGCCTCTGCACATCACAGTATTTCATACTGCTGGAGGCAGCAAAATCTCAGGTGAACACACAGGCTGCCAGGATCATACAAAGCTTTTACTGGTTCTGGCAACTCAGACTTACCTCAGCAGCCAAAGGGTTCGCTTTTCAATTTGTTTATTGACACTTTTAGTGCTTTTCATAAATAAAGTTACAGGTTGAGATTATTTGGTATTTTTATAAGTTTGTTGATTTCGGTCCATTCTATATTTTATACATACTTGTGCGCACACGCACACTCATACACACATTTCTTTATTAAAGAAACTAGTGCCCAAAAAAATGAGAGAGAGAGAGAGAAAGGAATAAAGAAACTAGTGCCTTAGCGAGACGAACAGAGCACGCCAGGACATCTCACGTAAGTGGAGCATCCGTTTATTATACACAGATCCTTGAAATGCTTCAGAGGGAATGAACAAGTGCAAGTTCAGTCTCAGATCACACCGGAGTTCTCAGTCTCCAGTATGAACCCAGACAGATTGGAACCTTCCAGCAGAGTTAAACTTATACCAGAAACAGCAGTTTCTGGTGGGGTAGGCAACCTGACTTCATTAATTGGGTTTCATTGTCGAGTTCCTAGTGAAGACCCTATCCAACTGTTAAAATATCAAACGCCCCACTCACCTCCCCTCTGAGGAGGATGACCCCGTCAAAGCAGGCTACTGCAGGGCACCAAAGCTGGAGACGGCCCCTCCCTGTTCAAGACAGTTCTCCTCCACCCAGCATGGCCTTGTGACAACCAGCACACTCAGTCCCCCGCATGATCATGGCAAATCCAGATGGCTTTAAGGGGCTTCAGCCCAGCTAGCTGGAACCCAGCCCCAAGCCTATCCTGCTATTGCTCCTACTGTGACCTAGTGGCTACATTATATTGACTAAACCCACCTCTTTCCATGACCAAATAAATCCCCTTTCTATGCCCCAGCTACACACGTCCATCCTCTTCCCTCTCTAGTATGACAGACACGCATCACTGAAGGCCCGGCCTTGCTCTCACCTGTCTGTCCTTGTCCTGCACCTCACCCCCAGTTACCTGCTGACACTTCCCTGATGCCCAAACTTTCCCTGCTCTTAGATCTCCTGCCAATGAGCTGTCCTTGCCAGGAGGGACATCCCTAGGACCCAGGTGGATCTGCTAGTTCCTCCCTTCAATCACATGGAGACACTAATTCATAAGCCCAGACAGACTGCATTGCCTGACCTGATACAATCCACCCATCCCCCTAAACAGGTGCCCCCACCACAATGGATGAGCTGAGACCTAGGTCCTGATTCCTCCCAAGGTATTCTTTCCCAAGTCCGCTCCACTTTCACAAGTCATGCCTAAAGATTTGACAACTTAGAGATACTTGACGCAGAAAGAAGAGTCCCTGCCCTCAAAGGGTTTCTAATCTGTTATGGACTGAACGTCTGTGAACCCCCCAAATTCATATGTTAAAACCCTACCCGCCAGTGTGACGATATCAGGAGATGGGGCCTTTGAAAGGTGATTAAGGGGACTTCCCTGGCGGTCCAGTGGTTAAGA
The DNA here is from genome assembly GCF_002837175.3 of Physeter macrocephalus. Lineage (NCBI taxonomy): Eukaryota > Metazoa > Chordata > Mammalia > Artiodactyla > Physeteridae > Physeter > Physeter macrocephalus. The sequence continues at coordinate 1,298,289 of NC_041234.1, read as the reverse complement.
CTTCGCGTTTGAACTGCAGGTGGCACAAGTGCGGTCCCTGGTCAGGGAACTAAGATCCCACAAGCCGCGTGGCAAAAAAAGAAAGGTGATTAGGATGACATGAGGTCATGAAGGTGGAGCCCTCAAGAATGGAATATGTACCCTTACAGTCATAAGACAACTTGCTTCCTCTCTCTGCTCTCCACCATGTGAAGACACAGCCAGAAGTCGGCAGTCTGCAACCAGAAGACGGCCATCACCAGAACCCAGCCATGTTAGCACCCTGATCTCAGACTTCCAGCCTCTAGAAATGTGAGAAGTAAATTTCTGTTGTTTATAAGCCACTCAGTTAGTGGTATTTTGTTACAGCAGCCTGAGCTAAGTAAGACATAATCTGATTGGGGTATGTTTGTCTAAGAAGTCTGAGGAAAAAGGATGAACATTTCTCAAACACCCACTACCCACCCTCCAGGCAGTATACTTTTCTCTTGTATGTTTCATTTCTAACATTTAAACTAATCCTACATGAATGGTTTTTCAGATAAGTACTTCAGGGTTTAGAAAGGTTATTAGAGAAATTCTGGAAAATGAGAAACCACCTGAACTGAAAGATCTTGCCGCCCGACAATTTCTATTACAGATGTCATGTGAACCAAATTCACTAAGCGAACAGGCAGCCCCTTATGTTCACTAAGATACCATCCATTCATTCCTCTTAGGTAGCACACTATGGCAGTGAAGGGCTCACCAACTGAAAGATACACACTATCTGCACCTTGGCAGCCACAGATAATACAAATTAGGTCCCACGATTCCCTGGCCTTCCAAATGGCCATGGACACACATGTGTGAGCAAAGGAGCAGGTGTAAAGGGTACAGCCTCAGAACTCAGTATATTCTCTCAAATGAACCAAGGAATGAACCACAACGCACACTCCATCCTAACTGTGTTGTAACCAGCTAAGCTAACCAGAGTACAGAACAGAAACTGATTAATATTTGCCACTTTTCTTTTGCTGCCCAGCATCAGAACCCCTTGCCAATGGTTATGAAATTTTCCACCTGCCTCCAGCCCAATAAGCTAAAAATGTCAGATACCCACTTTCGTGATTTCTTCTCAATCAGGGTATGGGCACAGCACCTAAGCTTGGCCAGATACAACACACAGGTGTTTGAATCAGTAATGAGTGATGTGAGGCAGCAGGAATAGTAGATCACTGTATTCTGGAAACAGCAGCAACCCCAGTGCCCAGGGGCGGCAAGGTGCCCAGCCTCACGCCCGACGTCCAGGGCAGGCAATGTGTGGTGTGGCTGGAGGCATCCAATATTCAGTAGCTACAGTTCCAGCAACCTCACCGGACCAATTCTGTGCTGTAATGTGCCTGCTGTTCTGGCACTGTTGCCCCTTAGCTGTGCATTTTTCAATATGTTTCTCCAGTTTTCCGAAAGAAAGACTGAGCTACCCAATATCCTGCCAATAAACTCCCTTTCTGCCTAAATTACCCACAGGTAATTTCTGTTACTAATGGGACAATGTTACTAAGAACCCTGGGTGTTACAGAGGACAGGTCAAAGGCAAGCCTTGATTGGTCCAGGGCATCCAAACCTGGCTGTATCAAACATTTACTGCTGCAAAACCAACCACCCCAAAACTTTAAAACAACATTTATTTAGTTCATAATTCTGGGGATCAGCAATGTGGGCTGAGCTCAGCTGAGCAAAGATACTGATCTAAGCCAGACTCTGCTGAACTCAGCTGGGACTCGCTTATACTTCCACAGTTAGCCTTGGGCTGACTGGGCACCTCCATTCTCCTCCACATGGCGTCTCATCCTCCAGCTGGTGAGCCTGGGCTTTTTCACATGGTGGCAAAGTTCCCAAAGGAGCAAGAACTGAAGCTGAAATCCTTCTTCAGGCCTAGGTTCAGAACTTACCCAAGGTCTCTTCCACTGTATACTATGGTCAAACCAAGTCACAAGGCCGGCCAAGACTCTAAGGATGGAGACACAGGCTCCACCTCTTGATGGAAGGAGCTGCACAGTATCGGGGGAATTTTGAAATCTACCATACCTAACTGTTTCATACATAGCCCCATGGGGAAGCTGTCATAATAGGGATGCCGATTTATTAGAACTGCTTACATCTAGAATCTGTGCTCTCACAACCATTCCCTTTGACCACTACCAATGCCAGTCACTGATTCAACAATACCTAACTAGAAGCAATAAACACACAGTGCTGAGCCTGCCAACTCTGCAGCCTGTGAACAGTTTTGTACAGGGCAGGCCCCTTGGATCTCTCTTACTGTAGGGCATGCTGAAGATTATGGACTAGAATCATGTGGCATCAGACAACCAGATCTCTGGCTCTGGGCCTTTCTTTCTCTGAACCTCAGCTCTCCTCCCTGGCAAAGCTCAAAATCAACATTTTCTGCATATGAACAAATCGGTACTTTGATCACTTCAGGCAGAGGACTAGTTAATATGCCTAAGTTACAGAAAAACTTACTATAACTTGAAGGGAATCTTAAAAAGCTCTGAATTTATTTGAAAAGATTTAACTATATCCTTTTCCAAGAGCCACTCAAATTGGCAGACCCACAAACTGAAATTAGATGTTTCCCTGACAACTGTTGAACTGAGAAAGGGAGGGCTCCTGAAAGAAGTATCCATGGAAACCACCCAATGCTTGCATCAACCATTTACCTTAGACTTTGGCTGGCATTCAAGCACATCAAATCAGCAATAAAAATGTAAGGAAGATGGGAGTTCCCTGGAAGTCCAGCAGTTAAGACCCTGTGCTCCCACTGCAGCAGACATGCAGCTCGATCCCTGATGGGGGTAAGATGCCACATGCCGAGCAAAGGAAGGAAGATGGAAGGGCTTTGGAGCAATGAAGAATGTCAGTCTTTGGTACAGTGAGATTTTCCAGAAAAAAAGAAGGCATAATCAGTCCAAGCATCTCAGGACTCAGATTAAGAAGCCTATGCATACCCAACGCTATCTTTTTTTGTGGCTGTGCCACACGGCACGTGGGACCTTAGTTCCCCGACCAGGGATTGAACCCCAGGCCCTCCGCAGTGAAAGCACGGAGTCCTAAACACTGGACTGCCAGGGAAGTCCCCAACCCATTTTTCTTAAATACACCAAAAAGAAGTTTTGAAACAACAGTGTCTGGTTTCCCTAGGGCTGCTGTGACAAAATACCACAAAGTGGGTGGCTTAAAACAACAGAAATTTGTTGCCTTACAGTTCTGGAGGCTGGAAGTCCAAAATCAAGGCGTCAGCAGGGTTCGTTCCTTCCAAGGGTTCTGAGGAAAAACTCTGTTCCATGCCTTTCTTCTAACCTCTGGCAGCCCCAGGAGGTTCCTTGGCTTGTAAATACATCACTCCAATCTTCAACATCCCTTGGCATTGTTCCTGGGTGAATTAGGAGTCCACCCTTCTCCAGTATGATCTCATCTTAACTTCATTACATCTGCAAAGGCCTACTTCCAAATCAGGTCACATTCCAAGCTACTGGGGGTTAAGACCTCAACGTATCTTTCTATGGGGACACAATTCCACCCACAACACACAGCTTTTATATAAAGTATTTGATTTTACCTATTTATTAAGTGTTTGTTACAGCAAAACGATAGCTCTATTTAATGTACAGCTTAATCAAAACAGAAGGCCAGTACTTCGTCACACAACCACACTGAGCTACAATGAAATCTGAGCAGTGCAACCTCTACCCTGGGCAGCCATGTGCCCAGATCAAAAATGGAGTTTCGGGCTTCCCTGGTGGCGCAGTGGTTGCGCGTCCGCCTGCCGATGCAGGGGAACTGGGTTCGCGCCCCGGTCTGGGAGGATCCCACGTGCCGCGGAGCGGCTGGGCCCGTGAGCCATGGCCGCTGAGCCTGTGCGTCCGGAGCCTGTGCTCCACAACGGGAGAGCCCGCAGCAGAGGGAGGCCCGCATACAACAACAAAAAAAAAAAAAAAAAAAAAAAATGGAGTTTCTACTACCAAAGAGAAGAAGGGGATAGGCATGTGCCTATCACACAGGCAGAGAGAAAAAGCACTCTGAAAAACAGCTCAGTGTCTACACACTCTGGTCCTTAGGTGAGCACCCACTGCAGGAACAAGATCTTAAAAGTTAATGGTGATTGGAAATGACCTTGGAACTGAAATGAAAAAACCATTTGTGTATAACAGAAAACCAGAGGCAAAAGGTACTCAAAGGGCATACACTGAAGAGCATCTCAAATTAGCAGCACTTGAGGAAACAAGTCAATCATACACCTTTGTACAGAGACTCACATGGACCCCTCCATGGCTCCATTTCAGAACAAAACTGGGCCAGGGCCTTAGAACATCACCAAATATAAAAGTGCTACATTACTTAGTATTTTTGATTCTTCTGACTCTGATCCTTTCAGATCCTTTTTTTCCTTACTTTTTTTAAAAGTAAACTTCTTATTTTGAGATAATTATAGATTCACATGCAGTTGTAAGAAATTATACACAGAGGCCCTATGTAACCTTTACCAAGTTCCCCACAATGGTAAAACATGGGCAGAACACTCTATGACATAAATCACACCAAGATCCTTTTTGACCCACCTCCTAGAGAAATGGAAATAAAAACAAAAATCAACAAATGGGACCTAATGAAACTTAAAAGCTTTTGCACAGCAAAGGATACCATAAATAAGACCAAAAGAC
>NC_041234.1:1292548-1292924 GCF_002837175.3 Physeter macrocephalus | reverse complement strand
AAAAAGAAATGAAATTGAGTTATTTGTGGTGAGGTGGATGGACCTAGAGTCTGTCATACAGAGTGAAGTAAGTCAGAAAGAGAAAAACAAATACCGTATGCTAACACATATATATGGAATCTAAGGAAAAAAATGTCATGAAGAGCCTACGGGTAGGACGGGAATAAAACACAGACCTACTAGAGCATGGACTTGAGGATATGGGGAGGGGGAAGGGTAAGCTGTGACGAAGTGAGAGAGTGGCATGCACATATATACACTACCAAACATAGGTTGCATAGCTAGTGGGAAACAGCCGCATGGCACAGGGAGATCAGCTCAGTGCTTTGTGACCACGTAGAGGGGTGGGATAGGGAGGGTGCGAGGGAGGGGGACG
>NC_041234.1:1261689-1292387 GCF_002837175.3 Physeter macrocephalus | reverse complement strand
CGCGCACCGCAAAAAGGAAAAAAAAAAAAAAAAAAACCCCACGGAACTATAATGAAAGAACACAACCAGGTTACTGACTTTGACACAGCTAAGACAGAGAACACTACCATCACCACAAGGACCTTCATGCTACCCTTTTACAGCCAATCATTTCCTTCCCACCCCTGCCCCCTCAACCCCTGAGAAGCACTAATCTGTTGTCCATGTCTATAATTTTGTCATTTAAAATAAGTTATATAAATGGAATCACATAATATGTACCATTCAGAACTGGCTTTGTTCACTCAGCGTAAATCTCTGGAGATCCATATAGGTTGTTGTGTACATCCGTAGTTCATTCCTTTATACTGCTGAGTAGTAGTCCATGATATGGATGTACGAGTTTGTTTAACCATTCATCCAATGAAGGGCATCTGTATCATTTCCAGTTATGTGCTATTAGGAATGAAGCTGCTATAAACATTTGTGTACATGCTTTTGTATGAACATAAATCTTCCTTTCTCTGGGATAAATGCCCAGGAGTATAATTACTGGGTCCCATATGGTAGTTACATATTTAATGTTTTTAAAAAACTGTCAAACTATTTTCCAGAGGGGCTGTATCATTGTACATTCCCATCAGCAAGGGATGAGTGATCCCATTTCTCTGCAGCATTTAGTGAGGTCACTATTTTTAAATCCATCTACTCTGATAGGTATGTAGTGATATCACATTTGGCTTTAATTTGCATTTCTCCAATGGCTCATGATGTTGAACATCTTTTCCTGTGCTTATTTGTCATTTGTATATCCTCTTCACTGATATATCTCTTCATGTCTTTTGGCCATTTTCTTTTTTTTCCATTTTCTAATTGAATTGTTTGCTTTTTTAATGTTGAGTTTTGAGAATTTTTACTATATTGCAGACAGTCCTTTGTCAGACATATGCTTTGCAAAATTTTCTCCCACTCTGCAGCTTCTTTTTTTTTCAACATCTTTATTGGAGTATAATTGCTTTACAATGCTGTGTTAGTTTCAGCTTTATAACAAAGTGAATCAGCTATACATATACATATATCCCCATATCCCCTCCCTCTTGAGTTTCCCTCCAAACTTCCCTATCCCACCTCTCTAGGTGGGCACAAAGCACTGAGCTGATCTCTCTGTGCTATGCAGCTGCTTCCCACTAGCTATCTCTTGTACATTTGGTACTGTATATATGTCCATGCCACCCTCTCACTTCATCCCAGCTTACCCTTGCGACTCCCCGTGTCTGCCAGTCCATTCTCCACGTCTCCGTCTTTATTCCTGTCCTGCCCCTAGGTTCTTCAAAACCATTTATTTTTTTTTACGATTCCATATATATGTGTTAGCATACGGTATTTGTTTTCCTCTTTCTGACTTACTTCACTCTGTATGACAAACTCTAGGTCCTTCTACCTCACTACAAATAACTCAATTTCCTTTCTTTTTACCATTGAGTAATATTCCATTGTATATACGTGCCACATCTTCTTTATCCATTCATCTGTCGATGGACACTTAGGTTGCTTCCATGTTCTGGCTATTGGAAACAGCTGCAATGAAATTGTGGTACATGACACTTTCTGAATTACGATTTTCTCAGGGTATATGCCCAGCATTGGGATTGCTGGGTCGTACGGTAGTTCTATTTGTAGTTTTTTAAGGAACTCCATACTGTTCTCCATAGTGGCTGTATCAATTTACATTCCCATCAACAGTGCAAGAGGGTTCCCCTTTCTCCACACCCTCTCCAGCATTCACTGTTTGTAGATTTTTGATGATGGCCATTCTGACCGGTGTGAGGTGATACCTCATTATAGTTTTGTTTTGCATTTCCCTAATGAATAGTGATGTTGAGCATCCTTTCATGCATTTGTTGGCATTCTGTATATCATCTTTGGAGAAATGTCTATTTAGGCCTTCTGCCCATTTTTGGCTTGGGTTGTTTGTTTTTTTGATATTGAGCTGCATGAGCTGCTTGTAAATTTTGGAGATTAGTTCTTTGTCAGGTGCTTCATTTGCAAATATTTTTTCCCATTCTGAAAGTCGTCTTTTCGTCTTCCTTATGTTTTCCTTCGCTGTGAAAACACTTTTAAGTTTCATTAGGTCCCATTTATTTATTTTTGGTTTTATTTCCATTTCTCTAGGAGGTGGGTCAAAAACGATCTTGCTGTGATTTATGTCATACAGTGTTCTGCCTGTGTTTTCCTCTAAGAGTTTTACAGTGTCTGGCCTTACATTTAGGTCTTTAATCCATTTTCTTTTGTGTTTCCATACAAATTGTGAAATTTTTTGTTCTAGTTCTGTGAAAAATACTAGTGGTAGTTTGATAGGGACTGCATTGAATCTGTAGATTGCTTTGGGTAGTACAGTCATTTTCACAATGTTGATTCTTCCAGTGCAAGAACATGGTATATCTCTCCATCGGTTTGTACCATCTTTAACTTCTTTCATCAGTGTCTTACAGTTTTCCGCATACAGGTCTTTCGTATCCTTAGGTAGGTTTATTCCTAGGTATTTCATTCTTTTTGTTGCAATGGTAAATGGGAGTGTTTCCTTAATTTCTCTTTCAGATTTTTCATCATTAGTGTATAGGAATGCAAGAGATTTCTGTGCATTAATTTTGTATCCTGCAACTTTACCAAATTCATTGATTAGCTCTAGTAGTCTTCTGGTAGTGTCTTTATGATTGTCTATGTATACTTCTTCTTTTCCGATTTGGATTCCTCTTATTTCTTTTTCTTCTCTGATTCCTCTGGCTAAAACTTCCAAAACTATGTTGAATAACACTGCTGAGAGTGGGTTTTGCATCTATGTTCATCAGTGATATTGCCCTGTAGTTTTCTTTCTTTGTGACATCTCTGTCTAGTTTTGGTATCAGGCTGATGGTGGCCTCGTAGAAGGAGTTTGGGAGTGTTCCTCCCTCTGCTATATTTTGGAAGAGTTTGAGAAGGATAGGTGTTAGCTCTTCTCTAAATGTTTGATAGAATTCGCCTGTGAAGCCATCTGGTCCTGGGCTTCTGTTTGTTGGAAGATTTTAATCACAGTTTCAACTTCAGTGCTTGTAATTGGTCTGTTTATATTTTCTATTTCTTCCTGATTCACTCTCAGAAGGTTGTGCTTTTCTAAGAATTGGTCCATTTATTCCAGGTTGTCCACTTTACTGGCATAGAGTTGCCTGTAGTAGTCTATTAGGATGCTTTATATTTCTGCCATGTCTGTTGTAACTTCTTTTTCATTTCTAATTCTATTGATTTGAGTCTTCTCCCTTTTTTTCTTGATGAGTCTGGCTATTGGTTTATCAGTTTTGTTTATCTTCTCACAAAACCAGCTTTTAGTTTTATTAATCTTTGCTATTGTTTTCTTCATTTCTTTTTCATTTATTTGTGATCTGATCTTTATGATTTCTTTCCTTCTGCTAACTTCGGGGGTTTTTTGTTCTTCTTTCTCTAATTGTTTTAAGTGTAAGGTTAGGTTGTTTATTTGAGATGTTTCTTGTTTCTTTTGGTAAGATTGTATGGCTATAAACTTCCCTCTTAGAACTGCTTTCGCTGCATCCCACAGGTTTGGGGTCAGTGTCTTTTTATTGTCATTTGTTTCTATGTATTTCTTAATTTCCACTTTGATTTCTTCAGTGATCTCTTGGTTATTTAGTAGTGTATTATTTAGCCTCCATGGGTTTGTATTTTTTATAGATTTTTTCCGGTAATGGATATCTAGTCTCACATCGCGGGTCAGAAAAGATACTTGATACGATTTCAGTTTTCTTAAATTTACCAAGGGTTGATTTGTGACCCCAGATATGATCCATTCTGGAGAATGTTCCATAAGCACTTGAGAAGAAAGTATATTCTGTTGTTTTTGGATGGAATGTCCTATAAATATCAATTAAGTCCATCTTGTTTAATGTATCATTTAAAGCTTGTGTTGCTGTATTTATTTTCATTTTGGATGGTCTGTCCACTGGTGAGAGTGGGGTGTTAAAGTTCCCTACTATGATTGCGTTACTGTTGATTTCCCCTTTTATGGCTGTTAGCATTTGCCTTATGTATTGAGGTGCTCCTATGTCGGCTGCATAAATATTTACAATTGTTATATCTTCTTCTTGGATTGATCCCTGATCGTTATGTAGTGTCCTTCTTTGTCTCTTGTAACAGTCTTTATTTTAAAGTCTATTTTGTCTGATATGAGCAGTGCTACTGCAGCTTTCTTTTGATTTCCATTTGCATGGAATATCTTTTTCCATCCCCTCACTTTCAGTCTGTATGTGTCCCTAGGTCTGAAGTGGGTCTCTTGTAGACAGCATATATATGGGTCTTGTTTTTGTATCCATTCAGCCAGGCTGTGTCTTTTGGTGGGAGCATTTAATCCATTTACAAATAAGGTAATTATCAATATGTATGTTCCTATTACCATTTACTTAAATGTTTCGGATTTGTTCTTGTAGGTCTATTCCTTCTCTTGTGTTTCTGTTCTGTGGCAGTGATTTCCACTATTTTATCTTCCAGGTCACTTATCCATTCTTCTGCCTCAGTTATTCTGCTATTGATTCCTTCTAGAAAATTTTTAATTTCATTTATTGTGTTGTTCATCATTGTTTGTTTTGCTCCTTTAGTTCTTCTAGGTCCTTGTTAAACGTTTACTGTATTTTCTCCATTCTATTTCCAAGATTTTGGATCATCTTTACTATCATTACTCTGAATTCTTTCTCAGGTAGACTGCCTATTTCCTCTTCGTTTGTTTGCTCTGGTGGGTTTTTACCTTGCTCCATCATCTGCTGTGTGTTTCTCTGTCTTCTCATTTTGCTTAACTTACAGTGTTTGGTGTCTCCTTTTCACAGGCTGCAGGTTCGTAGTTCCCACTGTTTTTGGTGTCTGCCCCAAGTGGCTAAGGTTGGTTCAGTGGGTTGTGCAGGCTTCCTGGTGGAGGGGACTGGTGCCTGTGTCCTGGTGGATGAGGCTGGATCTTGTCTTTCTGGTGGGCAGGACCGCATCCGGTGGTGTGTTTTGGGGTGCCTGTGACCTTATTATGATTTTAGGCAGCCTCTCTGCTAATGGGTGGGGTTGTGTTCCTGTCTTGCTAGTTGTTTGTCATAGGGTGTCCAGCACTGTAGCTTGCTGGTATTGAGTGGAGCTGGGTCTTAGTGTTGAGATGGAGATCTCTGGGAGAGCATTCGCTGTTTGATGTTACATGGAACCGGGAGGTCTCTGGTGGACCAATGTCCTGAACTCGGCTCTCCCACCTCAGAGGCACATGCCTGACACCCAGTCGGAGCACCAAGACCCTGTCAGCCACACGGCTCAGAAAAAAAGGGAGAAAGGAAGGAAGGGAGGGACGGAGGGAGTGAGGCAGGAAGGAAGGAAGGAAGAAAAGGGGGGTGGAAGAAAGAAAGAAAGAAGGAGAGAGAGAGAGAGAAATAAAGAAATGAGAGAGAGAGAGAGAAAGAAAGAAAGGAGAGGGAGAGAAATGCATAAGAGCAGACGATGTCTCTACCTACAGAGGCACTGCAGCAGCAATATCGTAGACACACACACACAGACAGGCCCAACAACTCCACTTCAGTAAATCAAGAGAATTTACAGAGCCACGGATAACAAACATGCAGAGACAGACAGACGGGTGGACGCAGAGGGAGACGTATCGAACCATAAGAGACGTGGACACCGAAATACGTGTTTCTATATGTACATATATACATATATATATATTTATTTATTTATTTATGTCGTAGGAGCATTACTCTCACTTCTCTCAGACAATATCAAATCTGTATATATCCACGTGCAGAGACAGAGACACCCCACTGCGAGTATCCCACAGGTAAGATGACGCAGACTCTGAGCAAAGAGTTCTTTGCATGCGTATGATACTCACACAGACCAACAGCTGTATCGTCAGCAGGCGTTGTGGGCACCAGTACTTCCAATATACTCCGACAAGATACACATATATCTACGCGCGTATATATATATATATATATATATATATATATATAGGTTCGCGCCCCGGTCCGGGAAGATCCCACATGCCGCGGAGCGGTAAGGCCCGTGAGCCATGGCCGCTGAGCCTGCGCGTCAGGAGCCTGTGCACCGCAACGGGATAGACCACAACAGTGAGAGGCCCGCGTACCACAAAAAAAAAAGAAAAAAAAAAAAGAAAGAAGAGAGCAACCAAACCAAAAAACAAATCCACCAATGATAACAATTGCTAAAAACTATAGTTTAAAAAAGAAAAAAAAAAAAAGGACAGACAGTACCCTAGGACAAATGCTGAAAGCAAAGTTATACAGAAAAGATCACACAAAGAAGCATACACATACACACTCACAAAAAGAGAAAAAGGAAAAAAAAAAATATATATATATATATATAAAGAAAAGGAAGACAGCAACTAAATCAATAAACAATCTACCAATGATAATAAACTCTAAATACTAGACTAAGATAAACATAAAACCAGAAACAAATTAGATGCAGAAAGCAAACCCCAAGTCTACAGTTGCTCCCAAAGTCCACCGTCTCAGTTTTGGGGTGATTCGTTGTCTATTCAGGTATTCCACAGGTGCAGGGTACATGAAGTTGATTGTGGAGATTTAATCTGCTTCTCCTGAGGCTGCTGGGAGAGATTTCCCTTTCTCTTCTTTGTTCGCACAGCTCCCGGGGTTCAGCTTTGGCTGTGGCCCCACCTCTGCGTGTAGGTCGCCTGAGGGCGTTTGTTCTTCGCTCAGACAGGACAGGGTAAAGGAGCAGCTGCTTTGGGGACTCTGGCTCACTCAGGCCAGGGGGAGGGAGGGGTACGGATACAGGGCGAGCCTGTGGCGGCAGAGGCCGGCGTTTCGTTGCACCAGCCTGAGGCGCGCCGTGCATTCTCCAGGGGAAGTTTTTCCTGGATCATGGGACCCTGGCAGTGGCAGGCTGCAAAGTCTCCCGGGAGGGGAGGTGTGGACAGTGACCTGGGCTTGCACACAGGCTTCTTGGTGGCGGCAGCAGCCTTAGCGTCTCATGCCCGTCTCTGGGGTCCGCGCTGATAACCGCAGCTCGCGCCTTTACACAGCACTCTTAATCCCCTCTCCTCTCGCACCAGGAAACAAAGAGGCAAGAAAAAGTCTCTTGCCTCTTCAGCAGCTGCAGACCTTCTCCCGGACTCCCTCCCAGCTAGCTGTGGCGCACTAGCCCCCTTCAGGCTGTGTTCACACGGCCAACCCCAGTCCTCTCCCTGCTAACCGACCGAAGCCCGAGCCTCAGCTCCCAGCCCCACCCCGCCCCGGCGGGTGAGCAGACAACCCTCTCGGGCTGGTATGTGCTGGCCGGCACCGAACCTCTGTGCGGGAATCTCTCCACTTTGCCCCCCACACCCCTGTTGTTGTGCTCTCCTCCGCGGATCCAAAGCTTCCCCCCTCTGCCACCCGCCGTCTCTGCCTGCGAAGGGATTTCCTAGTGTGTGGAAACCTTTTCTCCTTCACAGCTCCCTCCCACTGGAGCAGGTGCCGTCCCTACTCTTTTGTCTCTGTTTTTTCTTTTTTCTTTTGCCCTGCCCAGGTACGTGGGGAGTTTCTTGCCTTTTGGGAGGTCTGAGGTCTTCTGCCAGCGTTCAGTAGGTGTTCTGTAGGAGTTGTTCCACATGTAGATGTATTTCTGATGTATCTGTTGGGAGGAAGGTGATCTCCACGTCTTACTCCTCCACCATCTTAAAGGTCCCCCCTGCAGCTTGTCTCTTAACAAGATCTTTACCAGCGTAAAATGGATTTGATGGTTTCAATTTTATCATGTTTTTTTCTTTTATGGATCATACTGTCAGTGTCAAGTCTAATAATTCTTTGCCTAGTCCTAGGTCCTGAAGATTTTCTATTTATTTTGAAAAATTTATAGCTTTAAGTCTTACATTTAACTTTGTGATCCATTTTGAGTTATTTTTGTATAAGGTGTGAGATTTAGGTAGAGGTTCTTTTTTTTCTTTTTCTCTCTCTTTTTTTTTTTTTTTTTTTTTTTTTGCCTACTGATGTTCAATTGGTCCAGCACCATTTGTTGAAAAGGCAGTCTTTCCTCCTCCATTTAATTACTTTCACACTTTTGTCAAAATCAATTGGGTATATTTCTGTGGGCCTATTTCTAGGTTCTTTGTTCTGTTCACTGATCTACATATCTATTCTGTCACCAATACCACATAGTCTTGATTACTATAGTTATATAAGTCTTGATATCAGGCAGACTGATTCTTCCTACTTTATTCTTCTTTTTCAAAATTGTTTTAGCTATTCTAGTTCCTTTGCCATTCCATATAAATTTTAGAATAACCATGTCTGTATCTACAAAAAAACTTGCCGGGATTTTTATAGGAATTATGTTAAACCTATATACATCAAATCTTTACTACATTGAGTCTTCTAATCCATGAACATGGCATGTCTCTCTATTTATTTTGATCTTCTTTGACTTCTATCATCAGCACCGTGTACGTTTCAGGACACAAGTCCTGTGCATGCTTTGTTAGATTTACACTTTATTTTCTGAACAACTGTAACTATTATTGTGATTTCAATGCTAATATATAGAAATACAATTGATTTGTATATGTTTCATCTTTATCGTGCAAACTTGCTGAACCCACTTTTTAGTTCTAGAAGTTATTTTGTAGATTCCCTGGGACTTATACAGAGACAATAACATCCTCTACAAAGAGGGGCAGCTTTATTTCCTCCTTTCTGATCGTACGCCTTTTACTTCCTTCTCTTGCCTAACTGCACTGGCTAGAACTTCCAGTGCAATGTTGAAAACCAGAGGTAGTAGGAGACATCCTTGCCTTGAAAATGAACCCAAAAGAACCTCAGAGATGTAACAAGAAATGAAGAAAAATAAAGTAGCAAATATGTAGATAAATATAAATAAGTAGTTGGCAAACTAAGGTCTGCAAGCCAAATCTGGTCCACTCCCTGTTTTGTAAATAAAGTCTTATTGGAACATAGGCATGCACAATCAATTACATATTATCTATGGCTGCTTTGGTACTACAAAAGTGGAGCTGAGTAGTTGTAACAGAGACCATATGGCTCACAGAAGCTAAAATATTACCATCTGGCCCTCTACAGAAAAAGATTGCTGAACAAACAATGCCTGCATAAAATAATCTCTTACAGAGTTTAATATATAATGCTAAAGAATGTAAGACCTGAAACCATAAAACTCCTAGAAGAAAACATAGGCAGTATGCTCTCTGACTTCAGTCTTAGCAATATCTTTCTGGGTATGTCTCCGCAGGCAAGGGAAACAAAAGCAAAAATAGACAAATGTGACTGCATCGAACTAAAAAGCTTCTGCACAGCAAAGGAAACCATCAACAAAATGAAACGACAAGTTACTGAATGGGAGAAGATATAAGTCAGATATCAGATAAGGGGTTAATATCCAATATATATAAATACATGCACCCCTACGTTCATCACAGCATTATTTACATCATTACAATAGCCAAGATATGGAAACAACCTAAGTGTCCATCAACAGATGAATAAAGATGTGGTATATATATGCAATGGAATACTACTCAGCCATAAAAAATGATGAAACCTTGCCATTTGCAACAACATGGATGGACCTTGAGGGTATTATGCTAAGTGAAATAAGTCAGATGGAGAAAGATAAATACCATACGATTTCACTCATATGTGAAATATTTTTTAAAACTAACTAAATAAATGAACAAACCAAACCAAACAAAAACAAATACACAGATACAGAGAACAGAGTAGTGGTTCCAAGAGGGGAAGGGAGGGGGGGGAGTTAAATGAGTAAAAGGGGTCAACTGTATGGTGATGGATGGAAACCAAGCTTTTGGTGTGAATACGCTATAGAGTGTATATGATTAGAAACATAATATTGTACACATGAAGCTTATATGATGTTACAAACCAGTGTTACCTCAATTAAAAAATACATATATAATACTAAAATATATGGTAAAAATACATTGGGAGGTGGAAGAAGTAGAATTAAAGAGCCTTGAATTGTCCAGGAAAAAAGATAAAGACAAATATTAATAACATCCCCTAAACACATCCTCTTAGGTTCAGAAGGTAGAAGAACCTCCATCTACTCTCATTTTACTGTTTTTCAGACAAACCAAAACAGAATCACTCACCTGCTAACATCACTGAACAGCAAGATGCTATGTGTCTATAATAAATCCCTCTTTAAAATATCTACAAGCAGTACTCACCAGTGCCAAACCATCCATCACCATGCTATTCACTGCTAGGATAACCAGACCAACCATCCTGGTTTGCCTAGGCCTGAGGGGTTCCCAGGATGTAGGATTTTCAGTGATAAAACTGAGAAAGTCCAAGTTGGTCACCCTACTTCCAGCTCCAATGGCCCACACTAGTGAAATGGACTGAGCATGGCAGGACTAGTCCTTCTCTTTTCCATTCACTTCTAGTAGCCTAGTGAGCAGGTAAACAAGTGGAACTCATTAAAGTCAAGCACACCACCTCGCCTACAGGTGTCACTTACAATTGCTCCCCAAATGATGTCTCTGAGAGAACACAAACTCCTTGGCTCCTTAAAGGTGCAGTGTGTCAACAAGTTAACTGAAAGAGAAGAACTCATGGATATCTTGTCAGGCTCTGACTTCTCACTTTCTAGATCCCAGCGTCCTACTAAAGAATACCAACATGGGCTTCCCTGGTGGCGCAGTGGTTGAGAGTCCGCCTGCCGATGCAGGGGACACGGGTTCGTGACCCGGTCTGGGAAGATCCCACATGTCGCGGAGTGGATGGGCCCGTGAGCCATGGCCATGCCGCGGAGCGGCTGGGTCCGTGAGCCATGGCCGCTGAGCCTGCGCGTCCGGAGCCTGTGCTCCGCAACGGGAGAGGCCACAGCGGTGAGAGGCCCGCGTACCGCAAAAAAAAAAAAAAAAAAAAAAAAAAAAAGAATACCAATATGTAGCACAAAAACAAAATCTATTTTAATCTAAGAGAACTGGGAAACTTCCAAAGAGCACTGACCTGAAAAATCTTGACAGAGCAGAAGAAACTGATTTTCTACCAAAGCCATGCAGAAGATTAGACTCAGATTTAGGCCAATAAAAGATTTACATTCCATCCAAGTCCCAATATAACATGATGCACAGATGAAAACATGCTTGTGAACTGATATAGCTGACACACATTAGAAAGGCCGAAGTAAAAATCAGCTCTTAAGAATGCTAGTCCCCAAAAAACAAACAAACAAAAAAAGAATGCTAGTCCCAAAGGTAAAAACACAACATATAAGTTGCATAAAATGTCTGTGATGAATCACAGCATAACCGGTTTTTCAAATAGATTTTCATAATTAATTTTTATTCTCATTCTGGCCTCTTTTCAAAATGATTGCCCACAAAACCTCAGGATCAGAAAATAGTATCTGTCATGCATTTATATAATAATCAGAAAATTCTTAAAATTAATAATGGATATCTTAAATTACTGAAACCTCCAGCTTTCCAACTTTCACATATTAGACAACTACTCCACCGCCCTGCTACCACCCATGCAGACAATTGTTGATATCTCATTTTTATTATAACCTCTATTAATTATGGTAAGGTCCCCAGCACTAAGAGTCAGTAGTAGTATTGGAGACCAGCCTAACCTTGATTGACCCAGGCACCTACCCTGGGCAGTGTACAAAGAAAGGCAGGTCTGCCCATCAGGTGGCCACCTATTCTGGCTACAGTGAAAATTAAAATTAAAGCTGTCTCTCACAACGCTCTTCACTTTTTCAAGTGTTCTTCAAATACTTATCTTTTTTTCAGTCTTTCTATATCTAAAAAAGAAAATATGGTGCATAGGATGTCAAGTCAACAGGTAAAGTCAAGAAAAGGCATCACTGTATAAATGAAGCATGACATTGGGACAGTAGGAATCAAAAATGAAAGTGAGTTAGCCAGCCTCCATGTAGAACTGGTCACATCCAACTGAACACAATTTTAAAAGAAAAAGGAAAATACTTAAAGGAAGCAAGAAGCTCTAAGCCAATGCAATCAATAGTGGTTAAAAGTAATGGGTTTATTCCTGAGGTGGAAATGTTTTTGATTTCATGGTCACACAGTTAACTACAATAAATCCATATAGCTCTGTACCCAGTCAAGGCCCTTCCTTAATTCCCAAAGCTCAAACCAAGTGTAATAAACAAAAGTATACTTAAACTGCTTCAGGAAGAGGACCCATCAACATCCTCAAGTTTCAGGAAAACCTATTTGAACCTTAAAGATATCTAGAAAAACTCAGTTCTGAATCTGTTTAAACAAACCCCCGTTCCAAGAGCCACTCGAATTGATGGGCACCACACATTCACTGGAAGGGGATGCTTCCCAGCAATGGCTGGATGAAGAAAGGAAGAGCTCCTGCAAGAAGCCTCCACGGAAACTGCCCAGTCTTTTTACCTACCATTTATCTTATACTTCGGCTGTCACTCAAGTATACCAAACCAGCAATGAGAACATAAGGATGTTGGAAGGACTTTGGAAAATGAAGAATTCAGTGTTTGGTAGAGGGTGATTTTCCAGGAAAGAAAAGAAAGCACCAGCAGCCCAAACTTCTCAGGATTCAAGAGGCCTCTGCTAGTTCAGCCCACTGAAATACAAATCTACCAAATGAAGTATTTGCAACATAGCTTTTATATTAAGTATTTGATTTTGCCCATTCACAAATGTTTATAAAGGCAATTTATAAAGGCAAATTTATATTTTCATTTACGTTGTGAATGATTTGGGTATTTTAAAGTATGAAATTCTGGTTTGAAATTTCAGAATATGAAAAGGAAATGCAATTTATAATTTTGCAGCTATGGGATATAAGGATCCTACGTATGTGGCAACCAGCCTCCAAGATGGCCCCCAATAATCTCCACCTACTAGTATTCATGATGTCTTTGTACAGTCCTTTCCCACATTGTAACAGGGTTGTCTGTGTGACCAACTGAAGTGATATGTGACTTCTGAGACAAGGACATAAAAGATGCTATGGCTTCTCTCTTGCTGTCTCTCTCAGACCCTCACTCTAGGGGAAGCCAGCTGCCATGTCCTGAAGACACTCAGGCAGTCCTAAGGAGAGGCCCATGTGGTGAGGAACTGAGGCCTCATGCCAACAGCCATGTGAATAACCCATCATGGAAGCAGAGGCTCCATCTCCAATCAGACCTTCAGATGATGGCAGCCCTGGATGACCACTTGACTGCAACCTCAAGAGAGATCCTGGGGCTTCCCTGGTGGTGCAGTGGTTAAGAATCCTCCTGCCAATGCAGGGGATACGGGTTCGAGCCCTGGTCCAGGAAGATCCCACATGCCGCAGAGCAACTAAGCCCACGGGCCACAACTACTTAGCCTACGCTCTACAGTCTGCGAGCCACAACTACTGAGCCCACGTGCCACAACTACTGAAGCCTGTGCTCCACAATAAGAGAAGCCAGCACAATGAGAAGCCTGCACACCACAACAAAGAGGAGCCCCTGCTCGCCGCAACTAGAGAAAGCCCGCACACAGCAACAAAGATCCAATGCAACCAAAAGTAAATAATAAATAAATTAATTAATTTTTTACAAAAAGAGAGATCCTGAACCAGAACCACACAGCTTAGCTTCTCCTGGATTCCTGATTATCAGAAACTGTGTGAGATAATAAATGTCTATTGTTTCAAAGTGCTAAGATTTGAGGTAATTTGTTACACAGCAATAGATAACTAATACAACACATAATTGTTATCACTTGGGCATCGCCTTCCTTTCTTTAGGTTGAAGCCAATGCTAAACAGGTAGTATGGTAGTGTGGAAAGAACAGGGTTCTGCAGGCAAACATATCTGGGACAAATTCTTAGGCCCACCACCTACAACCTGTGTATTCTTGGTCAAATTACTTAATTCCAATGCCTCAATTTCTTCATCTAAAACAAAATGGAGATGAGAAAATCAATTTCATAGAGTGTTTGTGAAAAATCAAGATACAGTGGCTCCTTGAACAACATGCATTTGAACTACACAGGTCCACTTACGCACAGACTTTTTTGTGTGTGCGTGTGGTACGCGGGCCTCTCACTGTTGTGGCCTCTCCCGCTGCGGAGCACAGGCTCCGGACGCGCAGGCTCAGCAGCCATGGCTCACGGGCCCAGCCGCTCCGCGGCATGTGGGATCCCCCCGGACCGGGGCACGAACCCGTGTCCCCCGCATCGGCAGGCAGACTCGCAACCACTGCGCCACCAGGGAAGCCCCAGACTTTTTTAATAGTAAATACTACAGTACTGCGTGACCTGTGGTTGGTTGAATCTGTGGATGTGTAACCACAGATACAAGGGAACTACAGATTCGGCAGACTTCACCGTGATTTTCCACTGTGGAGAGGGTCAACACCCTGAACCCCACGTTGCTCAAGGGTCAACTGTACCTATAAAGAGCCTGGTACTAAACAAGCATTTAATGTTACTTCCCTCGCTATTTTTAGGGGTAAATGATTCTGCTAAAATTGAGACAATTTATGAACAAAACTTCAATTAAACTAAACTACTAAACCCTAGGAAAGCTGGAAAAGAACCCTTTGCCCAAGGATGCGAGGGAAGACTTTGAAGCCATCGCCAGGGCCTACCAAGTAATTACAAAAACAAGGGGGCCACCCTGTGTGCTGAGTGTTTTATATAATTTAATCCATTTAATCTTTTCTCAACACCCCGGCATTAATCCGGGTAAACTAGGTTACACTAAAGCAAGGTTTCTCAGCCTTAGCACTACTGACATCGTGGGCCAGATCATTCTTGGCTGTGGGGGCTGTCCTGTGCACTCAAGGGTGTTTGGCGGCATCTGCCCACTACATGCCAACAGCACCTTCCCCAGCTCTGACAATCAACCAATGTCGCCAGACATTGCCAAATGTCTCAGGGTGAGGAGTGCAAAAATGCCTCTTACTTGAGGACCTGTGTGCTAAAGTATCAAACAGTCACCAAATCTTAAAGGCTTAAATTGACATTTTTTTCCTTGCTCATGCTACAAAGTCTATTCAGTACTGGGACTCTCTCTGCCCAACGTTATTGTCATCCTGTGTCTACATCACCAGTCGTCATGGCAGAAGGTAAAAGAGACATGACAAACCACATGCTACCTCTAAAAGCCTCTGCCTGGAAGAAGGCACACATCACCTCCCCTCACAGGCCACTGGCCAAAGCAAATCCATGGCCAAAGATGATATCAAGAAAGGGACACTGAACTTTTGTAAGCAATTATGCAGTCTATCAACCCCTAAAACATCCAGAGGTACTAACATTTTATACATGAAGAAACGTATTCACAGGTAACTTGACAAAACTCACCACAGTCTACCAAAAGTCAACCCATAGTTACTCAACATGCATACAAAAAAATCAACATTCTCTCCACTTTAACACTGGTTTTCAAACTGTTCTCTATGGAAGTGGACAGTTTCTATAAGTGCCTCAGAGATTCTGTAACATCTAATTCGTTTTTCATTTTTTTTGAAATACATGTTTTTCCGAAACTGAGTTATTTGTAGTGAGGTGGATGGACCTGGAGTCTGTCATACAGAGTGAAGTAAGTCAGAAGGAGAAAAACAAATACCGTATGCTAACACATATATATGGAATCTACGAAAAAAAAATGTCATGAAGAGCCTAGGGGTAGGACGGGAATAACACAGACCTACTAAAGCATGGCCTTGAGGATATGGGGAGGGGGAAGGGTAAGCTGTGACGAAGTGAGAGAGTGGCACGGACATATATACACTACCAAATGTAGGGGTGGATAGCTAGTGGGAAGCAGCCGCATGGCACAGGGAGATCAGCTAGGTGGTCTGTGACCACCTAGAGGGGTGGGATAGGGAGGGCGGGAGGGAGGGAGACGCAAGAGGGAAGAGATATGGGAACATATGTATATGTATAACTGATTCACTTGTTGTAAAGCAGAAACTAATACACCATTGTAAAGCAATTATACTCCAATAAAGATGTTAAAAAAATACATGTTTTTTAAATTTATTTATTTTATTTTTATTTATTTTTGGCTGCACTGGGTCTTCCTTGCTGCATGCGGGTTTTCTCTAGTTGCAGTGAGCGGGGGCTACTCTTCGTTGTGGTACACAGGCCTCTCATTGCAGTGGCTTCTCTTGTTGTGGAGCATGGGCTCTAGGCACGCGGGCTTCAGTAGTTGTGGCTCGCGGGCTCTAGAGCTCAGGCCCAGTAGTTGTGGTGCACGGGCTCAGGTGCTCTGCGGCATGTGGGATCTTCCCGGACCAGGGCTCAATCCAGGGTCCCTTGCGTTGGCAGGCGGATTCTTAACCACTGTGCCACCAGGGAAGCCCTAAAAATATATTTGATTCTACTCCTAAGTATACAGCCAAAAGAATTGAAGACAAATGCCCACATATAAACCTATACATGAATGTTCATAGCAGCACTATTCCTAAAAGCCAAAACGTGGAAACAACTCAAATATAGTAAGTCCCCTACATAAGAAAAAGTTCCATTCCAAGAGCACGTTCGTAAATCCAATTTATTCATAAATCCAACAAAGTTAGCCTAGGTAACCAACTAACACAATCAGCTGTATATCAATAGTACTGTACCATAATAGGTTTATAATACTTTTCACACAAATAATACATAAAAAACAAACACAAAAAATAAAGAAAACATTTTTAATCTTACAGCACAGTACCTTGAAAAGTACAGTAGTACAGCACAACAGCTGGCATCCAGGGGCTGGCATCGAGTGAACAGGCAGGAAGAGTTACCGACTGGAGGAGGGAGAGGAGTGGGAGACGGTAGAGCTGAAGGATCGTCAGCAATAGGAGACGGAGGGCAAGCTGCAATTTCACTCATGCCTCCCTGTGATGGCACAGGTGCTGGTTCCTTGCTGGATTCAATTCTATCTACCCTCTTGAAAAAACGATCCAGTGATGTCTGGGTAGTAGCTCTTTTTTTCTCATCATAGATGACATGGTAGCACTGGATTGCATGCTGAATGGCTGCTGCAAACTTCATGTACCGTTCTACGTTCGGATCCTGTGCCTCAAAAGCTAACAATGCCTCCTCAAATACAGAAAATCACTTGCTTCCGGACATCCTGGGCTTGAAATAAACATAATGTACTACTGTACTCTATACAGTACTGTACAGTAAAGTGCACAAAAGCACAACCATTTCTAGAGGATGCATGCATGTAGCAATGTATGCCAGACATGGGAACTAACTTACGTGACTGGACATGCGAACGCACGTTCGAATCTTTGAAGGTTCGTATGTAGAGGACTCACCGTATTCACCAATGGATGAATGGATAAACAAAATGTGGTGTGTGTGTGTGTGTATGTATATATATGTATGTGTGTGTGTGTGTATATAGATATGTATATATACATATATATATATATATATATATATATATCCACAAAGTGGAATATTACTTGGCCAGAAAAAGAAATGAAATACTGATACATGCTGTAACATAGATGAACCTTAAAAACATTCTGTGAAGTCAAAGAAACCAGACACAAAAGACCACATATTGTATGATTCCATTTATATGAAATGTCTACAGTGGACAAATCCATAAAGACAGAAAGTAGATTAGTGGTTGCCCAGAGCTAGGGTGGGGGGCTGCTAAAGGGTATGGGATTTCTTATTGAGAGTAATGAAAATGATCTAAATCTGATGGTGGTAATGGTAGGACAATCCTATGCATATGGTAAAAACCACCGAATTGTACACTTTAAATGAGTGATTTGTGTGGTATGTGACTCATATGTAATAAAATTATTACCCAAAAAAAGTTTGCCAGAATAGAAAAGTTTGACTTTTTTTTTAATCGTTGACATCTCTTTTTTCCAGATCACTATAAAATAAACATGATACAATTTTTGCTGACAGGTGGGGATAATCAAGGTTCCCAGGTACGGTGCTTGATGCCACTCTGAAAACCTGCTTCCCTACAGGGAGAAGGAGAAAATGTAATCTGGACACAAAAGGTGGAGGACCCAGATTCACAAACCTGATGGAGAATAAAAATGAATTTGAAATTTCACACACAAAAAAATTTTCTTTTGGGCTTCCCTGGTGGCGCAGTGCTTGAGAATCTGCCTGTCAATACAGGGGACACAGTTCGAGCCCTGGTCCGGGAAGATTCCACATGCCGCGGAGCAGCTAAGCCCATGCGCCACAACTGCTGAGCCTGTGCTCTAGAGCCCATGAGCCACAACTACTGAGCCCACATGCCACAACTACTGAAGCCTGCGCGCCTAGAGCCTGTGTTCCACAACGAGAGAAGCCACCGCAATGAGAAGCCCTCGCACCACAACGAAGAGTAGCCCCCGCTTGCCGCAACTAGAGAAACCCCGCGCGCAGCAACGAAGACCCAACGCAGCCAAAAATAAATTAAATAAATTTTTTTTTTTAATTTTTTCCTTTTACAGGACAGCACTTGTCATACAATCCACAAGAAACTGAATCAGAAACTTTTCTCCCCTCCCATGGATTTAACAGTGTTCTACTGCACTGCAGCCCATCAAAGACCAGAAAACCTTTTCTTCTTAAACTTCTGTCCGTGGTAATAACTTATCCCCTGAAGACAAATCCTCAAATGAAAGTCAAAGGTGACTGCAAAGTACTTTGCAGGGCCTACACATGAGCCAACAGAAAACAATTCCCTTTTAACCTTTCATTTGTTTTAAAAGATTTTCGATGAAAAGCCCTTAAGTAGGAAGCTGCTTTCTTAAATTATGGTCAGAAAATAAGATATGATAACTCTTATAATCTGCACTCTATTAAGAAAGAGGTTCTTCATTTTTTGTGCCATGGACCCTTTGGCAGTCTGGTGAAGCCTTTTGGATCCATTTTAGGAATGATGTTTTTAGATGCAAAAAATAAAATATAGGACTACAAAGGAACCCAATTATATTAAGACAGTTATTAAAATATTATAGAAATTTGTAATATAGTAATATATATGCTCTTTTATTATGGCATCAAGTATCAAGAAGTAGCAGAGGGCTTCCCTGGTGGCGCAGTGGTTGAGAGTCCGCCTGCCGATGCAGGGGACACGGGTTCGTGCCCCGGTCCCGGAGGATCCCACGTGCCGCGGAGCGGCTGGGCCCCGTGAGCCATGGCCGCTGAGCCTGCGCGTCCGGAGCCTGTCCTCCGCAACCGGAGAGGCCACAACAGTGAGAGGCCCGCGCACCGCAAAAAAAAAAAAAAAAAGTAGCAGAAACTAGTAACTGCCAAAATTTTGAAGTAGTGATCAGCACAAATGATATTTCAAGATATCTGCAACAGCTATGATGTAATATGGAACTGATTTGTTGATGACAAAGTCACAGGTGGGGCTAACAGTACTGTGATTTGTTGCCTGCATTCATTAATTCATGAAAACACTAAATATCCATTGTTAGTCAAAATAAAAATTTCCTTTTTCTCCATTCAAGGTCAGGGTCCCCTTGAATTCTATCCGCAGATTGCTTGGAGATCTGAGAACCCAGGTAAAGAATCTATGTTTTAAAATGAGTATAATAACCTAAGATGTGAATTCTTCCCAGACAGGTGCAAATTTTAAGATGTCTGGAAACATCATTTAGAATGTTTTCTTTAGAAATGACATAGAAACAAAGGTTGTGATTTTTGTCATTTTTTTATACTGCCAATGCCTTGTACCCAGCACACAAGAAAGTGAACGTTAATAAATAAATAAATAAATAGTATCGCCTGGGATAAAAGAAGCCAGCCATGTTCACTTTTATTCTGGACATTCTCTTGACATAAATCCTGTTGTTAGACTTGGCTGAATGCCTAGAATTTTATCTGGACTAGCCCTTAACCACAGGAGAGAAAGAAAATTTTATATCTACTACCCCCAGAATTTATCCTCCACCTACGTCCTACACTCCTTGAGATTGTTCTCAGATTTCTTAATCAATATTGAAGCAAGTAAAATCTCCTGTGGCTATGAATTTTGGCAGTCTTAATGGTATCCATGGAAACGTCCTAATTGAAAACATTCAGTTCCCATTGGATCATCTTATCCCATGAAGCATTTAAGAGAATTCGTTTAAATCCTCCCACATATTTGACACCCTATAAAGAGTCTGGCAGTGCTAGGTAATACATATATGGTATGGGGGGAAATCTGCAATCTGTGCATTCAAAATAATTTTAGAGAATGGCTTATGGACACTCAAAACCCCGACTAGGATGTGCTCACAACGCTTGGTAAATTTAGCATTTGGTATGCAGTATAAACAGCACTCTGAAGCTTATCAGAAGTTTCCTTTTTTATTGCATTAAAAACTGACCATTTATTAACTTATGCCATAGAAGGTAAGGAGTCAGAAACCAGGAACCCCTGGCTTTCTCACCTTTCAATTTTCCCTCACATGTTATTTATTAAAAGGTCCAAAATTTCTAGATAGCATCAACATTGCTTTTCCTACTTTAAAGATCCAGTGCTACAAATAATAAACATAGCATCATAAAAAGATCCAGCTCTACTATTTTTCTCTTGTCCAAGGCACATCTGTTTTGTGTTATCCATCGGTACTAGTGTGAAGAGGGTAGAAAATCAGATGCTGCCAGTAAGAAAAGCCATTTTATCTTTTTATATACCTCATCTTCCTTATGCGTAAAATGGTGGCGAGGATGCCGTGCCCCTCTCTTTGACCAAAAACTGAGACGAATGCGACTGAACCCAGGCTTTATTGTCACCCATCCTACACCCCAGAGGCGCTGCTCTTCCTCCTCATGCTCCAGTGCTCACTCAGCAGGAGTGACTCACGAAAAAAAGGAAACACAAGGGCACAGAGACAGCATGGATACCAGCCAAGGCTGACAGAATTTCAATAACCTGGGATTAGAAAAGCTGTACAAATATATTTATTATCAAGATGTTTCAACTTGTCATTATTATCAGCTTACTTCTATTTTGTAAAAGGTTCTGTGCTCACGCCAGATGGCCAGGAGAGCATTAGGAAATCATTTCTGAAGGACGGTGCTCAGTAATCCAAAACAAGGCAAAAGTTGAACCCCCTGCTATTTGGACAACCCATCATCCACGGTAAGAGCAGAGGCAATGAAGTGTTCCTTCTTTCCTTCAGGTTTCTACCTTGATTGGGTTATGACAAAATAAAATGATAACTATCACAATCCCAGTACCAAATATGTTTTCCAATATTTAACTGAATTTAAAATAGAGAAAAAAAAAGAGGCTTTTGTTTCATCACCACCTATAAGAAGCACAAGTATCCAGGGCCCACTATGAGTGAAAAGCCTAAGTCATGTGGTATTTCATCCCCAAATGATGAAATACCACAGGGAAAGATATTGGCCATGGACACCGACAGGCCATTCCTAAGAGTAAAGTGGCCATGTTGAGAGGGGAACCCCCAGTCCCAGCCACCCAACCAACACCACCTAGAGCAGAAACTATCTGCCCAGTTGACACCTTCCAAAATCCCCAACTGACAAAACTGTGAGAATGGTTATCACTGTAAACCACTAAGTTCTGGGGTGGGTTTTTAGGTGGCAATACAGAACCACAACAGATGGTCATCACTTCTTGCATGAGGTTTGGTACCAGCAGAGAAGTAACGGTGAGGTCACCTGACCATTCTTCACATTAGTAGAAAGTGAACGAGGCTCCTTGTAGCTGGCTCAGGAGTGCAGTCACTTATCCTCAACCCTCAGGCAAAAGTTCGTTTCAGCAGGAAGTGGGTCACCTGACTTCTGGCCAATTCATCCCAAGAGGAATCATTAAGGCCCAGGGGCACTAACGGGGAGGGGCTACCTCATTCAAGTGAATGTGAAGGTCTCCCAAGAGCAGGAAGCCTGGAGTCGCACTCTAGAGTAACTGCCGACTCTTCAAATGAATGACCTCTTGCCTCTAGGAATCCTCTCTGTGTGAACCCCCAGAAAAATCCTGTGCGTGGTTTGGCAGGCACCTGACTAATAATGGGTTATGCAGCCAATCAAGGTGCTAATCTCTCAAGAGCAGGACAGTCACAGGCTAGCCCTGGAATCTCCCATCCATCTACAGCCCACCTGAACCAAGGAATCTGCCAACAGTCGCAAGGTCTCGTCAAATTTGCCAAGGAAACCAGGCCATTTGGCTTTGCTACCTATATTCTATGGTGCTATTAAAATTAGTTCTATAAATATTCCTAATACGGTTAGAAGAATGATTGGGAGTGGGTGAGCCCTCAAAGAACACTGACGACTGTTACTAAGAATAAGGACTCCTTTCTACTCTGCAAAGTGTGTTACAGTTTTGTCCCAAAGCACCCTTTGGAGAGAAGTTAATTTTGTTCTGTTCACTTTACAGACCAGGGAATAGGGACACACAAAGACCACAGTGGGAAAGTGTCTTTATGAACCCTGGGCCTCTAACACTGCTAGAATTTATTCAAATTTATATGTATCTATATATATACCAAGCCATGTACAAAAGCATGGATGATGAGAATGACTATATCCAATTGGTAGACAGCCAAGACGGAAAACATAAGAGGCAATGTAAACTCTGGTCTGCCACCCTAGAGGAGTAATTTTACCTCTCCGTGCCCTTATCCCATCTAAAATACCCAACCCCAGAGGTAAAGATTATCAAACTAATGACTCTTTCTGTTAACTTTCACAATAAAACTGCTTCCCTTACCAGGTTTTGGAGTTACTATATAGTAACTCATGGCAAAATTCAGAAATTGCCCTACATTACATGGCAAGTAAATTTTTATCACAGTTCTGGTATGGGAGCAAAAGTCGAGTGACCTTATCCCAGGTAACACAGGAACCTGGTGTTTACTCTAAAATACCATTATTATGGCATATAAAACAAGGTTACCAGGAGCTGGGGGAGAGGGGCAATGGAGAGTTATTGCTTAGTGAGTACACAGTTTCTGTTTGGGATGATGAAAAAGTTCTGGAAATGGATAGCAATGATGTTTACACAACTTTGTGAATACACTTCATGCACTGAAATGGACACTTAAAAATGGTTTAAATGGTATATTTTGTATATATTTTACTATAGTACAAAAATTTTCAGGGAAAAAATGCCTGCACATGAGAAAATCCAACAGTTGCTAAATCATGCATTAACATTTCAATGGTAGAAAATGAATCAAGCAAAAAAAGTTAAAACAGTTTGGATTTCATGTTAGGTATATGTCAATCTGAATGATTTTGAAAGACTTTTCAATCATTATTTTTCAGTCTAAACACTGTTGTGAGAGGCTTCACGGTACTGATCACTCAGATACTTCATACCTAAAAATAATTCAGGCTTAGACAATACTTTAAACAAATGATTAAAATTTAAATCACCAATGAAGGGCAATGAGACATCATGTGTCCCCAATGCATTCATTACCTGAGAAGGGCATGTCACTGGTGCAGTATCTAGACAAAAATGCACAATCTTCATCTAAACAAGAGAAGCCACCAGCCAAACCCAAATGTGCTACATTCTACAAGACAGAGTCATGAAATGTCATTGCTCAGAACGTCAGTGTCACAAAGACAAAGAAAAGCTTACAGGAACTAGTCCAGATAAAGGAGACTAAAGAGCCATGACGAATAAATTCAATTTGTGATCCTGGGTTGGATCCTGTATCAGGAAACAACAGAAAGATTCCTACAAATAACATTTTGGGGACAAGTGATGAAATTGGAATATAGGCTTGAGACAAAAGTACTGTATCAATATTAAATTTCCTGGGACTTCCCTGGTGGTCCAGTGGTTAAGACTTCGCCTTCCAATGCAGGGGGTGCAGGTTCGATCCCTGGTCGGGCAGCTAAGATCCCACAAACCAAAACATAAAACTGAAGCAGTATTGTAACAAATTCAATAAAGACTTTTAAAACAAATGGTCCACATCAAAAAAAAAATCTTAAAAAAGAATTAAATTTCCTAAATTTGAATAACTTATGTCCTTGTATACAGTTTTCGAATTTAATACTTCAGTGGAAAACTGTTGAAAACAATATCTTGACTAGATACTCACGGTAAGGCTAAAGAAAAAAAGAACTGTCCTGCTATAATCTAGTTAGTGAACGTGTTTCTCACAGGAATGTGAGTTAGCCATTATGAAACTTCTTTATGTGTATACTAGAACTAAACAAATAGATAAATATATGAGTTTAAACTATTAAGGCATAAAAGTATGACGTATGCAACCTAATCGCAAATGGTTTAGAATAGATAGATGATAGATAAATGGATGGATGGATGAACGGATAGATATAAAATACATACATGGAGTGAGAGAAAAAAATAAGGCACGTGTGGCAAATGTTAACTAAATCTAGGTAAAGAGTGTACAAGATTTCTAGGTACTATTTTTACAACTTTTCCATCAATTTGAAATTACTTCAAAATAAAAAGTGTAGCCTGGGGTCCATGCCACTGCATGGCAGAAAACCACCTCCACGACCAGAAATGCCGACACCAGGAAGGAAAGCTTCTGTTGTGTTAAGCCCCTGAAAGTTGGGGTGCACAGATGCTGGTGCTACACTAACCAAGATGACAGACTTTTCTGTAACTGATCTTTGCTTCTTATAGGGCACAGATCTACTTTCACTCAATCAAATGTTTATCAAAAATACTCTAGAAAATGATATGAAAGTAATGGATACAGATCAACCAATAAATGGTAAAAATTAATGGGCAAAAGTCTGAGGAGATATAGGATATGCGCATAGCCTCAAAACCTCCCGCAAGATGCTTTAAGTATAAGGGGAAACATATTCCCTTAAATTGGTGAAGACGCCAATTTAAACAAGGGATCTTGGTAAATGTCACCATGTAATAAGGCATATTAACATTAGGAAATCCATGATACAATGCATCATCATGGAAAGGATGAAAAGGATGCATCATCATTTTTCTAGTAACCTTGCCAGAAATGTACAATCTTATTCAAAAAGACTGAGGGACATTCTACAAAATAACTGATCACTACTCTTCAGAAGTGTCATGAAAGACAAGATTAAGAAACTGTTACAGACTAGATGAGACTTAAGAAGAAATAACAGGGGCTTCCCTGGTGGCACAGTGGTTGAGAATCTGCCTGCCAATGCAGGGGACATGGGTTCGAGCCCTGGTCTGGGAAGACCCCACATGCCGCGGAGCAACTGGGCCCGTGAGCCACAACTACTGAGCCTGCGCGTCTGGAGCCTGTGCTCCGCAACAAGAGAGGCCGTGATAGTGAGAGGCCCGCGCACCGCGATGAAGAGTGGTCCCCACTGGCCGCAACTAGCGAAAGCCCTCGCACAGAAACGAAGACCCAACACAGCCAAAAATAAATAAATAAATTAAAAAAAAAAAAGAAGAAGAAGAAATAACAAGTAAATTCAACATGGGATCCTTGATAGCATCCTGGAATAGAAACAGACCACCAGTGGAAAAACTGATGAAATTTGAATTAAGGTCTGTAGTTTGGTTAATAATACTGTAGCAATGTTAATTTCCTACTCTTGATAACTGTACTATGAACTATAAGATGTTAACATTAAAGGAGCAGGGGGAGGAATAGAGGGAACTCTGTACTATTTTTTTGCAACTTTTCTAAAAGTCATCTTCTGTAAGCTCATCTCTTGGGTGACTGAATGAATATTCCTACTGGATTGAACACACATGTTAACCTCCACTCTCACTCAAAACTCCACTAGAACAATAATACGAGGCTTTTTTAAAAAGAAAAAAAAAAGGCTTAAACCTACAAGCCCAAGAGAAAGGGAAAGAAGAATAAAATCATAGTGGCTAGAAAACAGATGGACATATAGTGACTGCAGGAAGCCGAAAACAAAAAGGTCATTTCATAGAACTGACTCTGGGAAAGGACCCAACTCCCTCTGAAGTGGTAAATACAGCTAGAAGCAGGAATATAACAGTATTTCAAAACTAAGACACCAATATTTCAGGTAGCACTAATAAAACGCAGCCAAATAAGATATGATACAATACTTTACCACTTAGCATTTATCTTAGACTTATTAAATGAGGTATTTTAGACTTAGATTTTTCATTTATTACTCATACATTCACAAAAAGGAAAATAAGCAAAATTAATTGTCCAAGGTTTCCCTAAAACTTCCTCACATTCAGAATAGGACTTTTGTCAATCTTTTTGACTAAGAGTGGTCAATGTCCCTATTTTTCCACAGTGTTGTCCTCCGTGCCATCAACAGCATTCAGTGATGCAGTATTTCTTAAAAGAATCCACAAAAAGAAACTGGAACCATTAGTACTCAGCTTTGAAATTATGTAAAGCTAGACTAATTTCTTTTTATAAATCTATTTGTTTATTTATTTATTTTTGGCTGCTTTGGGTGTTCGTTGCTGTGCGCAGGCTTTCTCTAGTTGTGGTGACCGGGGCTACTCTTCGTTGTGGTGCGCGGGCTTCTCATTGAGGTGGCTTCTCTTGCTGTGGAGCACGGGCTCTAGGTGCGCAGGCTTCAGTAGTTGTGGCACGCGGGCTCAGCAGTTGTGGTGCACAGGCTCAGTAGTTGTGGCGCACGGGCTCTAGAGTGCAGGCTCAGTAGTTGGGGCGCACAGTCTTAGTTGCTCTGCAGCATGTGGGATCTTCCCGGACCAGGGCTCGAACCCGTGTCCCCTGAACTGGCAGGCGGGTTCTTAACCACTGCGCCACCAGGGAAGTCCAAAGCTAGACTAGTTTTGACTCCTGCTTTCGGTTTGCTGCTAAACACTGAGGGAGCATCCAATTTACCACCTTTCTCACCATCCCCATCCCCATCTCCTACCCATTCAGTTCCTAAGAGTTAACAGTGCTCCAATCTAGACTCTAGTATCCTTTCCCAAGCCACTAACACACAGTATGCAAGTTCTGATGCAATTTAAGATACCACCAATTGTGAAATGTCCTAAGTTTAAGTGGTGGGGGAAAGGGGAACATGTGCCTCAAACATAAATAAAACGAATCAACAAAATGTGGTACTGGTATAATGACAGAAATACAGATCAATGGAATAGAATGGACAGTCCAAACATAAACCCTTATATTTATGGTCAATTGATTTTGGACAAGGGTTCCAAAACCATTCCATGGGAAAAGAATGATGCTAGGACAACTTTGCAACAAATGATACTAGGACAACTGGAGAGCCATATACAAAAGAATGGGAGTTGAACCCCTACCTCACACCACATACAAAAATTAACTCAAAAGGGATCAAAGATCTAAATAAAAGAGCTAAAACTATAAAATTCTTAAAAGAAAACATAGGGGTAAATCTTTATGATCTTGGATTAGGCAATGGGTTCTTAAATAAGATACCAAAAACAGAAGTAACAAAAGCAAAAAGTAAATAACCTCATCAAAATTTTTGAATTTTATGCTTCAAAGGACACCATGAAGAAAGTAAAAAGTGCTTCCCTGGTGGCGCAGTGGTTGAGAGTCCGCCTGCCGATGCAGGGGACGTGGGTTTGTGCCCCGGTCCGGGAAGATCCCACAGGCCGCGGAGCGGCTGGGCCCCGTGAGCCATGGCCGCTGAGCCTGTGCGTCCGGAGCCTCTGCTCCGCAACGGGAGAGGCCACGACAGTGAGAGGCCCGCGTACCGCAAAAAAAAAAAAAAAAAGAAAGAAAGTAAAAAGACAACCCACAGAATGGGAGAAATGTTTAGCAAGTCACTTATCTGACAGGAGACTTGTATCTAGAATATATAAAATACTGAGTTGTAAGAGTTCTTTATAAAGACAAATAACCTAATTTAAAAATGGAGGACTTCCCTGGTGGTGCAGTGGTTAAGAATCCACCTGCCAATGCAGGGGGACATAGGTTCAAGTCCTGATCCGGGAAGATCCCAAATGCCACAGAGCAACTAAGCCCGTGCGCCCCAATTACTGAGCCTGTGCTACAGAGCCCACATACCACAACTACTGAGCCCGCGTGCCACAACCACCTAAACCTGTGTGCCTAGAGCCTGTTCTCCGCAACAAGAGAAGCCACTGCAATGAGAAGCCCGCACTTCGCAACGAAGAGTAGCCCCCGTTCGTCACAACTAGAGAAAGCCTGTGCACAGCAACAGAGACCCCACATAGCCATAAATAAATAAATAAACAAACAAACAAACAAAATAGTGGTGGTTTGAAAATAAATAAAAATAAATAAAAATGGGCAAAGGGCTTAAACAGACATTTCTCTAAAGAAGATATACAAATGGATAATAAGCACGTGGTATCATTAACATCATTAGTCGTCAGTAGAATGCAAATTAAAACCACAATGAAATCCCATTTCTCATCCACTAGGATGGCTATAATCAAAAAGGCAGACAATAACAAATGTTGGCAAGGATGTAGAGAAATTGAAATCCCTGTATATTGCTGATGGGAATGTAAAATGGTACAGCACTTTGAGAAAGAGTCTGGCAGTTTCTCAAAAGACTGAACATGGAGTTACTGTGTGACCTAGCAATTCCACTCCTAGGTAATTAACCAAGAGAAATGAAAACATACATCCACACAAAAACTTGTACCAAAATGTTCATAGCAGCATTATTCATAATAGCCAAACAGGAGAAATAACCCAAATGTCCATCAGCTGATGAATGGATAAATAAAATGTGGTATGTCGATACAATAGAATATTACAGGGCCATAAAAAGTACTGGTACATGCGACAACATGGACGAACATTGAAAACACTGGTGGCCTAGATATATTGGGATTGGGGGTGACTGTTAGTGGGTACAAGGTTTCTTTTTGGGGTGGTGAAAACATTCTGGAAACAGGGTGTGGAGAAAAGGGAACCCTCCCACACTGTTGGTGGTAATGTAAAAATTGGTACAGCCACTATGGAAAACAGTATGGAGGTTCCTTAAAAAATGAAAAATAGAGTTACCATATGATCCAGCAATCCCACTACTGGGCATATATACAGAAAAGATGAAAACTCTAATTCAAAAAGATACATGCACCCCAATGTTCACAGCAGCACTATTTACAATAGCCAACACATGAAAGCAACCTACATGTCCAACAAAAGAGGAATAGAGGACTTCCCTGGTGGTCCAGTAGGGTAAGACTCCACACTCCCAATGCAGGGGGCCCAGGTTCAATCCCTGGTCAGGGAACTAGATCCCACATGCATGCTGCAACTAAGAGTTCACAGACCACAACTGAGAAGTCTGCATGCCGCAACTAAGACCCGGCGCAGCCTAAATAAATAAATAACAAAACACTGACTCCTAGGTAAGATGAGGTATAGATCCAGATGTACAGAGCCTCCCACCAAATGAAATGGAATAAACAAAACTTTTTTAAAAAAAAAGAAAGAGGAATATGGGCTTCCTTGGTGGCGCAGTGGTTGCGCGTCCGCCTGCCGATGCAGGGGAACCGGGTTCGTGCCCCGGTCTGGGAGGATCCCACATGCCGCGGAGTGGCTGGGCCCGTGAGCCATGGCCGCTGGGCCTGCGCGTCCGGAGCCTGTGCTCCGCAACGGGAGAGGCCACAGCAGAGGGAGGCCCGCATACCACAAAAAAAAGAAAAAAAGAAAGAAAGAGGAATAGATAAAGAAGATGTGGTATATATGTGCAATGGAATATTACTCAACCATAAAAAAGAATGAAATAATGCCATTTGCAGCAATATGGATGGACCTAGAGATTATCATACTAAGTGAAGTAAGTCAGTCAGAGAAAGACAAATATCATATGACATCACTTATAAGTGGAATCTAAAAAAATAATACAAATGAACTTATTTATGACATTACTTATATGTGGAATCTAAAAAAATAATACAAATGAACTTACTTACAAAACAGAAACAGATTCACAGACATAGAAAACAAACGTATGGTTACCAAAGGGGAAAGGGGATAGGGAAGGATAAATTAGGAGTTTGGAGTTAAAAGACACACACTACTAAATATAAAATAGATAGGGAATTCCCTGGCAGTCCAGTGGTTAGGACTCCACGCTCTCACTGCCAAGGGCCCAGGTTTAATCTCTGGTCGGGGAACTAAGATCCCACAACCTGCCCGACACGGCCAAAAAATAAAAGATAAAATAAAATAGATAAATAACAAGGATTTACTGTATAGCACAGGTAACTCTATTCAGTATCTTCTAATAAGCTATAATGGAAAAAAATTTGAAAAAGTATATAAATATACATATAACTGAATCACTTGGCTGTACACCTGAAACACACCATTGCAAAGCAACTATACTTCAACAACAACAAAAAATATTCTGGAACTAGACAGTGAATATTCTAAAAACTGAATTGTATACTTTAAATGGGTAAGTTGCATGGTATGTGAATTATATCTCAGTAAAGCTGTTATTTAAAAATTGGAGAAAGATGATACAAATAGGTGGAGAAATATACCATGTTCTTGGATTGGAAGAATCAACATTGTGAAAATGACTCTACTACCCAAAGCAATCTACAGAGTAAAGCCAGACACTATAAAACTCTTAGAGGAAAACATAAGACACTGATGAAAGAAATTAAAGATGATACAAACAGATGGACAGATATACCATGTTCTTGGATTGGAAGAATCAACATTGTGAAAATGACTCTACTACCCAAAGCAATCTACAGATTCAATGCAATCCCTATCAAACTACCACTGGCATTTTTTACAGAACTAGAAAAAAAAATTTCACAATTTGTATGGAAACACAAAAGACCCCAAATAGCAAAAGCAATCT